>NC_133620.1:132869183-133169183 GCF_048593235.1 Sminthopsis crassicaudata
ATAATGACCTTAATTTTTATAATCACACAATTGACTTGAATTGATTTGAAAGATACAGAGAATTCAAAGATTTTCTCTAATATGATGTATCCCATGTTTGCACATGAACTATATGAATACCTGATAGATGTAATTACAAAGATAACTTTGTTTAATGATCCTTTGATAATGCTGAATGAGGTTTTTAAAAAGGGAAAATTAATCAACACCTGTATTTGTCAATGTTAAAAAGGTTGTCCAATGCAATTTACAAAACAAATAAATATTCCCTAGAAATGAAGAATTCCTCAGGATGTTATTTTTCCAGATATTCTTGTTTTGATTGCATTAAGTTCTAGAATGTTGTATCACCTTCAAAATGGATTCACTCGAAAAGATTTGGTCTAACTATCCACATGAAAACAAATATAGAACTAACTTGATGAAGAATAACTATTGTCCAGACTATGACATGCAATTGGATGAAAAACCCACAGAGATGATCAGTCATTTAGCATTTACTAAGTGAATGGTTTGTTCTAGTTACTATGTGAAAGATTGAAGATACAAAGAAAGGCAAAAGACAATTCATAAAAAATAAAAAAGGCAATTCATAATGTCAAGGACCTCTCAGTCTAATGAAAACAATTAAGTACAAACAATAAACTGGAGATAATCAAACTTTTTGTAATTATATGTTGTAATCCTCTGTATCTTTCAAATCAATTCAAGTTAATTTTGTGATTATAAAAATGATCATTGTATAACATAATTCATAAAAGCCTGCCTGTTCTCTTCTCATATTCATTGACTATGCCCTTCATATGCTTGTAAATTGTCAGAAATATATATATAAATGTTTTAGAGGTTGAAAATATTAGCAGTAAGGAATTGGGGAGGGTGTCAGGAAGACTTCTTGTAGAAGATGGGGAAACAATAAGCAAATCTAACTGGAATCAAGAGATAAAAGGAAGGAAATATTTTTATTAAGCACCTGCTATGTGCCAGGAACTTTGTTAAGTGATATTATGGTTTATTCTGGAGACGATAAGAAACCACAAAATTGAATGGGGAGCGGTATGTGGTATGGACAGAACTGAGTTTTAGGAAGATTTATTTGACAGCTGATTGGATAACGGATTGGTGGAGTGAGGAGAGAGTTGAAACAAGAGAAACAACCAGAAGGTTACTTAAAGGGTCAAAATGTAAGGTGATGAGGGCCTGCACTGGAGTGATTGCAGTGTCAGAGGAGAGGAGGAGGTTACAGATGAGAGGCTTTATGAAGGTTAAATTGACAGGAATTGGCAACAGACTGAATATGGGGAGTGAATGAGATTGAACAGTAAAAGAAGACATGTAGGTTGTGAGCTTGGCTGACTGGGAAAATGATGGTGGCCTTGGCAGTCAGAAGGAAATTAGGAACAAGGGAAAGTTGGGGGTGGGGTGGAAGTTCAGTTTTAGACATGTTGAGTTTAAGATGTCTATTGGATAGATAATTTGAGATATCCAATGAATAGTTAGAGATATGTCTAGACTAGATAAGTATATCTGATAATTATTAGCACAGATATAATCATTGAATACATGGGAGCTAGTGAAATCACCAAGAGAAATGATATAGGAGAAGAGAATAGAGCCCAGAACAGATGCCAGGGAGTCAAACCATTATTAGGACGCAAGACTGGATAAAGATCCAGCAAAGGAAACTGAGTAGGAATGATCAGACAGATAGAATGAGAATCAGAATAGAGTAATATTACTAACACTGAGAGAGAATAAAATAAAAGAGGGTAGAAAGACATTAGATTTGGCAATTAAGAGATAGTAACTTAAATTAATATTGCTAATACATGTCTTATGTGAAGAGGTATATATAATCACACATATAATATATGTATATATGTGTTGTATATTAATGTGTATACACATATATATGTATGTATATATGTATGTATTCAACTGGGCTCAGAATTTCATAGAATAAAATGAAAAGGCTAGATTATTTTGGAGAAATTGTTTGTGGCATTTTCAGTGAGCCCAAGCTTCTCTTTGAAAAAATATATTCTTTATGAATTTTTTTTTTATTTTTCAAAACAAATGTATGGATAATTGTGACAGTAACCCCTGGAAAATCTTGTTTTCTAATTCCCTTCCCCCCATTGCCCATTCCTTTCTCTCTTTTTTTTTTTTTTTTTTTTTTTTTTATGAGCATATATTTATTTATTTATTTATTTTTTTACTAAATATATATATATATTTTTTTTTAATTTTTAATTTTATTTTATAATTATAACATTTTTCGACAGTACATATGCATGGGTAATTTTTTACAACATTATCCCTTGCACTTACTTCTATTCAGATTTTTTCCCTTCCTCCCCCAACCCCCTCCCCCAGATGGCAAGCAGTCTTATATATGTTAAATATATTACAGTATATTCTAGATACAATATATGTGTGTAGAACCGAATTTTTTGTTGCACAGGAAGAATTGGATTCAGAAGGTAAAAATAACAGTTTACACTCATTTCCCAGTGTTCCTTTTCTGGATGTAGCTGGTTCTGTCCATCATTAATCAATTGGAATTGGATTAGTTCTTCTCTATGTTGAAGAAATCCACTTCCATCAGTATACATCCTCGTACAGTATCATTGTTGAAGTGTATAATGATCTTCTGGTTCTGCTCGTTTCACTCAGCATCAGTTGATGTAAGTCTCTCCAAGCCTCTCTGTATTTCTCCTGTTGGTCATTTCTTATAGAACAATAATATTCCATAACATTCATATACCATAGTTTACCCAACCATTCTCCAATTGATGGACATCCATTCATCTTCCAGCTTCTAGCCACTATGAAAAGGGCTGCCACAAACATTTTGGCACATACAGGACCCTTTCCCTTCTCTAGTAGTTCCTTGGGGTATAAGCCCAGTAGTAGTATGGCTGGGTCAAAGGGTATGCACATTTTGATAACTTTTTGGGCATAATTCCAGATTGCTCTCCAGAATGGTTGGATTCTTTCACAACTCCACCAACAATGCATCAGTGTCCCAGTTTTCCCACAGCCCCTCCAACATTCATCGTTATTTGTTCCTGTCATCTTAGCCAATCTGACAGGTGTGTAATGATACCTCAGAGTTGTCTTAATTTGCATTTCTCTGATCAATAGTGATTTGGAACACTCTTTCATATGAGTGGAAATAGTTTTAATTTCATCATCTGAAAATTGTCTGTTCATATCCTTTGACCATTTATCAATTGGAGAATGGCTTGATTTCTTATAAATTAAAGTCAATTCTCTGTATATTTTGGAGATGAGGCCTTTATCAGAACCTTGAACTGTAAAAATGTTTTCCCAATTTGTTACTTCCCTTCTAATCTTGTTTGCATTAGTTTTGTTTGTGCAGAAACTTTTTAATTTGGTGTATTCAAAATGTTCTATTTTGTGATCAATAATGGTCTCTAGTTCTCCCTTGGACACAAACTCCTTCCTCCTCCACAAGTCTGAGAGGTAAACCATCCCATGTTCCTCCAATTTATTTATGATTTCGTTCTTTATGCCTAAATCTTGGACCCATTTTGATCTAATCTTAGTATGTGGTGTTAAATGTGGGTCCATGCCTAGTTTCTGCCATACTAATTTCCAGTTTTCCCAGCAGTTTTTGTCAAATAATGAATTCTTATCCCAAAATTTGGGATCTTTGGGTTTGTCAAAGATTAGATTGCTATTTTTATTCACTATCTTGTCCTGTGAACCTAACCTATGCCACTGATCAACTAGTCTATTTCTTAGCCAATACCAAATGGTTTTGGTGACTGTTGCTTTATAATATAGCTTTAAATCAGGTACACTTAGACCACCTTCCTCTGACTTTTTTTTCATTAGTTCCCTTGCAATTCTCGACCTTTTATTCTTCCATATGAATTTTGTTGTTATTTTTTCTAGGTCATTAAAATAGTTTCTTGGGAGTCTGATTGGTATAGCACTAAATAAATAGATTAGTTTGGGGAGTATTGTCATCTTTATTATATTCGCTCGGCCTATCCAAGAACATTGAATGTCTTTCCAATTATTTAAATCTGACTTTATTTTTGTGGCAAGTATTTTGTAATTTTGCTCATATAATTCCTGACTCTCCTTTGGTAGATATATTCCCAAATATTTGATACTATCGACTGTTATTTTGAATGGAATTTCTCTTTGTATCTCTTGCTGTTGGATTGTGTTGGTAATGTATAAAAATCCTGAGGATTTATGTGGATTTATTTTATATCCTGCGACTTTGCTAAAATTCTGAATTATTTCTAATAGCTTTTTAGCAGAGTCTTTGGGGTTCTCTAAGTATACCATCATGTCATCTGCGAAAAGTGACAATTTGATTTCTTCATTTCCTACTCTAATTCCTTGGATCTCTTTCTCGGCTCTTATTGCCAAGGCTAGAGTTTCTAGTACTATATTGAATAGTAATGGTGATAGTGGGCAACCTTGTTTCACTCCTGATCTTACAGGGAAAGGTTTTAGTTTATCACCATTACATATGATGTTTACTGTAGGTTTTAAATATATGCTCCTTATTATTTTAAGGAATAGTCCATTTATTCCTATACTCTCAAGCGTTTTTAGTAGGAATGGATGTTGGATTTTATCAAATGCCTTTTCTGCATCTATTGAGATGATCATATGGTTTTTATTAATTTGATTATTAATATGGTCAATTATACTAATAGTTTTCCTAATATTAAACCAGCCCTGCATTCCTGGTATAAATCCCACTTGGTCATAGTGTATTATCCTGGGGATGATTTTCTGAAGTCTATTTGCTAATATCTTATTTAAGATTTTAGCATCAATATTCATTAAGGAAATTGGTCTATAGTTTTCTTTCTCAGTTTTCGATCTACCTGGTTTAGGTATCAGTACCATGTCTGTGTCATAGAAGGAATTTGGTAGGACTCCTTCAATCCCTATTTTTTCAAATAGTTTACATAGCATTGGAGTTAGTTGTTCTTTAAATGTTTGGTAGAATTCACCTGTAAATCCATCTGGTCCTGGGGACTTTTTCTTAGGAAGTTGGTTAATAGCTTGGTCTATTTCTTTTTCTGAGATGGGACTATTTAGACTACTTACTTCTTCCTCTGTTAATCTGGGCAAGCTATATTTTTGAAGGTATTCTTCCATTTCATTTAAGTTATCGAATTTATCGGCATAAAGTTGAGCAAAGTAGCTCCTAACTATTGTTCTAATTTCCTCTTCATTAGTGGTGAGTTCACCCTTTTCATTTTCAAGACTATCAATTTGCTTTTTCTCTTTCCTTTTTTTAATCAGGTTTACTAAGGGTTTGTCTATTTTGTTGGTTTTTTCATAAAACCAACTCTTAGTTTTATTAATTAATTCAATAGTTTTTTTACTTTCAATTTTATTAATCTCACCTTTTATTTTTTGAATTTCAAGTTTTGTGTTTGTCTGGGGGTTTTTAATTTGTTCCTTTTCTAGCAATTTTAGTTGTAAACCCAATTCGTTGGCCCTCTCTTTCTCTCTTTTATGCAGGTAGGCCTGTAGAGATATAAAACTTCCCCTAATTACTGCTTTGGCTGTATCCCACACATTTTGGTATGATGTCTCATTATTGTCATTTTCTTGGGTGAAGTTATTAATTATGTCTATGATTTGCTGTTTTACCCAATCATTCTTTAGTATAAGATTATTTAGTTTCCAATTATTTTTTGGTCTATTTTCCCCTGGCTTTTTATTAAATGTTATTTTGATTGCATTATGGTCTGAAAAGGATGCATTTACTATTTCTGCCTTACTGCATTTGATTTTGAGGTTTTTATGCCCTAGTATATGATCAATTTTTGTATAGGTTCCATGAACTGCTGAGAAGAAAGTATATTCCTTTCTGTCTCCATTTAGCTTTCGCCAAAGATCTATCATATCAGACTTTTCTAGTATTCTATTTACCTCTTTGACTTCTTTCTTATTTATTTTGTGGTTTGATTTATCTAATTCTGAGAGTGCAAGGTTGAGATCTCCCGCTATTATAGTTTTGCTATCTATTTCCTCTTGCAGCTCTCTTAATTTCTCTTTTAAGAATTTAGATGCTGCACCACTTGGTGCATACATGTTTAATATTGATACTGCTTCACTATTGATGCTTCCCTTTAGCAGGATATAATGCCCTTCCTTATCTCTTTTAATTAGATCAATTTTTGTTTTTGCTTGATCTGAGATGAGGATGGCTACTCCTGCTTTTTTGGTTTTGCCTGAAGCATAATAGATTCTGCTCCACCCTTTTACTTTTAGTTTGAATGTCTCATCCTGTTTCAGGTGTGTTTCCTGTAAACAACATATAGTAGGATTCTGACTTTTAATCCAGTCTGCTAACTGCTTCCTCTTTATGAGGCAGTTTGCCCCATTCACATTTATGGTTAGAAGGACTAATTCTATATTGCTTGCCATCCTATTAACCCCTGCTTATGCTTTTCCCCTTTCCTTCCCTTTTACCCTCCTATCCAGTATTAAACTGGTAAACACCACTTGCTTTTCACAGCCCTCCCTTTTGTGGATCCCTCCCCCACCTTAAAGATCCTCCCCTTATTTTACCCCTTTTCCTAGAAATTACTGTATTCCCTTCCCCTTAGCTTACTCCTTCCCTTTCACTTTTCAATGAAATGGAAGAAGTTTCACCATAAATCGAATATGTCTATTGATACACGCTATGTTCATCTCCCTCCTTTCTTTCTCTCAGATATAATAGGTTACCTTTGCCTCTTCATGAGATGTAGTACCACCACTTTATACTTTTTTATGATATAATCTCCTTTCCACCTCTAGTTTCTAAGACAAATTGTACATATGTTCTTTACATATTTTTTTGACAGAAATATAGTTCTCAAGATTTCTTTTTACCTTTTTTAGAAGTCTCTTGAGTTCTGTATTTGAAGATCAAACCTCTTATGTAGGTCTGGTTTTTTCATCAAAAATAGATGGAATTCATTTATTTCGTTAAATGTCCATCTTCTTCCCTGGAAAACGATGCTCATTCTTGCTGGGTAAGTTATTCTTGGCTGCATACCAAGTTCCTTAGCCTTTCGGAATATCATGTTCCAGGCCCTGCGTTCTTTTAATGTGGATGCTGCTAGATCCTGTGTTATCCTTATTGTGGATCCTCCATATCTGAATTGTTTTTTTCTAGCAGCTTCCAATATCTTTTCCTTTGTCTGATGGTTCTTGAACTTGGCCACTATATTTCTTGGCGTTTTGATTTTAGGGTCCCTTTCAGTAGGTGATCGATGAATTTTCTCAATGTCTATTTTACCCTCTGTTTCCAAAACGTCTGGGCAGTTCTCTTTGATAATTTCCTCGAAAATGGTGTCCAAGCTCTTTTTTTCCTCCCATTTTTCAGGGAGTCCGATTATTCTCAAATTGTCTCTCCTGGATCTGTTTTCCAGGTCTGTTGTCTTTCTGGTAAGGTACTTGACAGTCTTTTCAATTGTTTCATTTCTCTGGTTTTGCTTGACTCCCTCTTGGTTTCTCCTTGAGTCATTCATTTCTACTTGTTCCAGTCTAATTTTCAATGATGTATTTTCTTCACTCACTTTTTTTATATCTCTTTGTAATTGTCCAATTGAGTTTTTATCTTCTATGGAATTTTTTTCCATTTTATCCATTTTATTTTTTAGAGAGCTGATTTCTTTTTCCAGCTCTCTAATCCTGTTTTCCTTGGAGTTGTTTACCTTTTCCAGCTCACTAATCCTGTTTTCCTTGGAGTTGTTTACCTTTTCCAGCTCACTAATCTTGTTTCTCAATGATTTGATTTCTTTATCCATTCTGTCTTTGAATGCATGGCATGACTTCTCCAGGCTCTCTTGCCAAGCTTCCCTTTCCTTTTCCCATTTCTCTTCCAGCTCTCTTGTGAGAGCCTTTTTGATTTCCTCTATGAGGTTCTTTTGTATTGAGGAGCAGCTTGTATCCCTCCCAGGGGATACATCTGGGGACATTCTGTTCCTAGTCTCCTCAGCATTTGAAGTCTGCTCCCTCTCCACACAGAAGCTGTCAATGGTTAGAGCCCTTTTGAATTTTTTGTTCATTTTGTCAGAGTAGGAATCAAAGAAAACAAACTGACAAGAGAAACAATTGGTCTGTTTTGCGGGGGATAGGGCTGGATGTTATTAATGGGCTTCCTCTACAGACTGGGGGCAGGGCAGCAGAGAGCCACTAACAGAACAGCAATGACTGTACTGAGTCTGCGCTCTGAGGCTCTGAGAACGCACCGAGTCAGTCCAGGTGGGGGTTGGGGGTGGCCGGGCTCTGAGAGACGCTGGCTTTCTGGGGTTTTAATCTTCACCTCCGGTGTTTACACCCTCTCCGCTGCTCCTGGCTTGCTGCCAAGACGGAGCATCCACACTGGGGCAAAAGCCCTTTCGCAGAAACAGCAGAGATCACACCCCTCCCCCTCCGGTCTGAGCTGTGTGAGCTGCCTGTCTTGCTCTGGCTGTCTGCCCTCAGTCTGCGCCCAGTCTGATTGACCTTCCCCCGAACAAACAAAGACCTTTTCTGGCGACTTTCAAGGATGTCTTCTCTTGGTGATAATTTGTGGATTTCTTTCTGGGTCAAGCATTAAGTCAGAGGCTTGTCATGAAGTAAGTTCTGAGAGAAAACGAGGAGCTCAAGCAGCTGTCTGCCTCCACGCCGCCATCTTGGCCGGAAGTCCCCCATTCCTTTCTCTAGATGGCAAGTAGTCCAATAATATCTATTTTCTTAACAAAGATATCCCTCCAATGATTCTAAAAATCTTGAATATCACAATCTCCAAGTAATCAAAATTGGGGGTTGCTCAAAAGGCAATGGAAAGAGCCACAGTGGGAATAAATGGGTTGTCTGAAGCTTTTCTCTAATGGAAAATTAAAACAAAAATAGTATAAAAGATATAGTCAGAAAGATTTATGTCTGGAAAAAGAGATGGGGCAATCATAAAATAAGAACAAAGATAAAGAATGAACAATTTATAAGTTGCATTAGCAACTATGTAATGGTAAACAACCTAGAAGAATATCCCAGACCCCAGAATGTTGAGTAAACTGTGGAGCATTTATAAAAGGACCAGGGTTACAAAAAATGAGAAGTCACTGTTGGGTTGAAATTTGCATCACTGAAGGAAATGTTATTATTGATGAAATCATAAATCAATTGACATATCCTGCAGCTTCCATCCTATTCTCTAGAAAGAATTTCCTTGAACCCCTTCAAAGAAATCCTGAAAAACTCTTACCAAGATTATGACACAATGTACTCCTTTGCCCAAGGGTAGGAAAGAAGACTCCTGAACCTTATTCATACCAGAGGAACAAATCCCAGGAAATCAAGTTTGGGAATCCACTGGTCTTAGTTCAGCCTTTTGCATCCAAGAATAATAAGTTTAACACCTCTTTCATATGATAACCCAACAAATTTGAAGACCATAATTATGTCTCTTAATTATACTCTCCTTTTTACCAATCTGGGGCTAATATCTTTAGAAATGTGGTGGTCCCCCCACATTTAGCAGTTCTTTTTAGGAATTTCCATATTCATGTGTAGCAGTGCTATTCCCAAACTTGATTTCCTTCTTCTCCTTAGGTTAAGTTCTGAGAGGTTTTCTATGTGTGCATAGGAAATCAGAATATATGATAATAAATGCTTGTTCTGTTAGCTTCAGAATAGAATTTCTGAATTTTTATATAAGGAACATGTTATTTTGCTAATTTGCTAATGGCTAAAAATTTTTATTTTAATCTCAGACTATATAAATTTAAAAAAAAAGAATCACCTAAGAGCTTAAACACTACAATAAAAATATATTTCAATATTAATATTGAAAAGAGCAGAGGCAAAGGCTAACAACCTGAGAAACTTTTCTAAAGAATATAAACTTATGATCAATGCAATTACCATATGCTTTAATTATGTTTTGCCTATCCAGGCCAATATCTATTTGAAAAGCATATAGTGAGGGAATATGTTTCACTCTGACCTATTTTATCAACATCTCTAGACTTCAGAATGCAATGTTAACATTGTCACCCTCTTTGTTTTAAGTTAAATGTTTGTATATCAAGTTTTTCATACGTTCTTTTGAAACTAACTTCTCTCATCCCATAGAGAGCAGAAGAGTAAGCTCTCCCTGCCATGATGGCTCTAGGCTTGCCCAGGGAAGGGGATGAGAATTCTGTTCCAATACACTGCCTAACTTTATGAGACGGGTGTTTTTTGAGTATTTTTAGAAGTCTGGCTTACTTTTACTTTTTAGACTAATATATAAAAAGATACACCAAGTTGCATAGATACATTTTCTGCAACAGAGTCTGATGGGTTGGTTTCCACATGAGACTTATCTATGTACTGAATACCCACATCAACTCTCTTCAAGAAGGGGCAGAAATTAAACATGAGGATCTGCCAATCTTTTTACCTTGGATTTTTTTTTATTCTAAATGCCCCTGATTCAAGAAAATAGGAAGTAGGAAGCTTTGCTTTAAGGAAGCAAAACTCAGGTCTACATATCAAAATTAAGAAAAATTGTAAAATGAGAAGGAAGAAGAGAAAACCACCAAAAATGTAATTTCCTCACAGACAATTATTTCTGAATAGGAACTTGAGCAATCTTTTAAAATAGCCAGGGGGTTTTGCCTCAACTAACCTAGAAAAAATGGAGGGAAAATTAATATTTCTCAAGTGAATTTTCAGTCTTATTAAATATCAAAAAGATGTTAGGAGTACTACGGGGATGGGTATTAAAACCATATACAATTACATGTTGCCTCTACTTCATTTAGAACTTAGGCAATTAATATCAAATCAAATATTTCCTCCACAAAGGGGTTTTTCTCCTTATGCTGCCTCTTGGAAATCATAATTAGTTGCATTTTTGGGTTTTTTTTTCAAATCTTGACTCTTCCACATGAAGCTTTTCCTCAACCCCAGCTGCAGCTATCCTCCCTCCCCTTAATTTTTTATATCCCTATACAGATATACTTTGATTCCCCTGTTAGAATATAAAATCCTTGAGGGCAGAGACTTTTGTATCCTCATAGATTAACAGTGTCTGCCTAAAGAATGGGTTTAAGAAATGCTTATTTGAGACCAACAGGATGATTTCAGAGAGTCCTGGAGAGACTTACCTGAATTGGTGCTAAGTGAAATGAGCAGAAGAAGGAGATCATTGTACACAGCAACAAGAAGACTATAGATGATCAGTTCTGATGGACGTGGCTCTCTTCAACAATGAGAGGATTCAAACCAGTTCCAATTGTTCAGTAATGAAGAGAGTCATCTACACCCAGAGAGAGGACTGAAAGAATTGAGTACGGATTACAGTATAGCATTCTCACTCTTTCTGTTGTTTGCTTGCATTTTTGTTTTCCTTCTCAGGTTTTTTCTTTATTTCTAGATCCAATTTTTCTTGTGCAGCAAGATAACTGCATAAATATATATATATATTGCATTTAACATAAATTTTAACATATTTAACATGTATTGGACTACTTGCTGTCTAGAGGAGGGAGTGAGGGGAAGGAGGAGAAAATCTGGAACAAGAAGGTTTTGCAAGGGTCATTGTTGAAAAATTACCCATGCATAAATGTTTTGTAAATAAAAATTATAATAAAAAACAAAAACAAAAAAGAAATGTTATTGATTGACTAATTGATTGCAACTTAACAATGGAGAAGTTGAATAATTGAAATTCATTCACATTGTCACATTCCATATTCAATAAGAGACAGGAATATAACATAGGAAGAGCACTGGTCTTAGAATGAGGAAAACCCAAGCTAAGTAAATGTTTTGAGACTCAGCTTTGTTTTCTGTAAAGCAGAAATAATAATATTTATAAGAGAAAAGGACTTTGTAAACCTAAAAGTATTTTTTTAATTTTTTTTTATATAATCGTATTTTTTCCAGTTACATGTAGAGGTACTTTTTAACATTCTTTTTTTTAAAGCTTTTTATTTTCAAAATATATGCATAGATAGTTTTCAACATTCACCTTTGCAAAATTTTGTATTTCAAATGTTTTTCTCCCTCCCTTCTTCCCTAGACAGTAAATAATCCTTTATTGGATAAGCTCTGAGGGGTTTTCTATGTGTGCATAGGAAATCAGTATGTATGATAATAAGTTTATATTCTGTTAGTTTCAGAATAGAATTTCCAAATTTTTGTATAAGGAATGTGTTATTTTGAAAATTTATTTAATGACTAAAAACTTTATTTTAATGTTACACTGTATAAATTTCAAAAAAAAGAATCATCCAAGAGCTTAAATACTACAATATAAAATATATTTCAATATGAATTGTTGGAGTCCAGTTCCTGTGGTGAATTAAGGGTATGAATTTTACCAGGGCCAGGTAGAGAGAGTCTCCAATATGAACTCTTCAAAGTTTATTGATCAGAAAGATAAATATATATGCTTCAAATGCTCACAGACTTGATACAAAGTATACACCTATAGTTTTCTCGACAAACAAGATTTACTGAGATGTAAATGATTAAGTCCCAGATCTTGATTAAGAAGCAAATAGATGAAATACACATCAGAGTAAAGTTTGTCATACCATTGTCTCAAATATCTTTCTCCCAAATGCTTTTAGCCTCTATTGTGGGCTCTTTTTCCTATCCTAAATTCAAAGATTTGCCTTTAATCCAAAAAGTAGTGTTCAAATTTTGCTTCAGTCTTTAGTATCAGGGGTTCTCAAACTACAGGCCGCAGGCCAGATGCGGCCACTGAGGACGTTTGTGTGGCCTGCAGGGTTATGGCAAATGGGCTGAGGGGTGGAGACAGAGTGTGAGGTTGTGTTTTTACTATAGTTCGGCCCTCCCACAGTCTGAGTGACAGTGAACTAGCCCCTATTTAAAAAGTTTTAGGACCACTGCAGTCTAGATTATTAATTTATTATACTGACTAGCAGTCTCTGCTATTTCAATGAGAAAACGAGTTTTGGTAAGCCAAATTACTGTAAGATTCACGACCTGGAATGGAATCTTACCTCCTGGCCCTCTACAATGAATATTGAAAAGAGCAGAAGCTGACAACCTGAGAAACCTTTTTTAAAAATATGTACTTAATAATCAATGTGAGGAAGGAACCCCAAAACTCTGAAAAATCCTTAAAGGTGAAAAGCTCTTATAAATTTGAATCAATTCTCTATATATTTTAGAAATGGGGCCTTTATTAGAATCCTTGGATGTAAAAATTTTTCCCCAGTCTTCTGCTTCCCTTCTAATCTTGGCTGCATTGGTTTTGTTTATACAAAAACTTTTAAATTTAATATAATAAAAATTATCCATTTTGCATTTCATAAGGTTCTCTAGTTCTCCTTTGGCCATAAATTCCTTTCTTTTCCACAGCTCTGAGAGGTAAACTATCCCTTGTTCTCCTAATTTGCTTATAGCATCACTCTTTATATCTAAATCATGAACTCATTTAGACTTTATCTGGATATAGGGTGTTAAATGTTGGTCAATGTCTAGTTTCTGTCATACTACTTTCCAATTTTCCCAACAATTTTTGTCAAGTATTGAGTTCTTATCCCAGAAATTGGAATCTTTTGGGATTATCAAATACTAGATTACTATATTCATTGACTATTGTATTTTGTGAACCTTACCTATTCTACTGACTAACTATTCTTAGCCAGTACCAAATGATTTTGATGACCACTACTTTATAATATAGTTTTCGGTGTGGTACAGCTAGACTACCTTCATTCAATTTCCTAATCTATAAAATGGGACTAAATAACCTAACTCCAAATCTACTATCTCATGACAAGGAAAACAATTCTTTTTTTAAACTTTTTCCCATTCTTGCTATTTTTATCCACATATAATGGATGTGTAATAAATGTCAGGTGGCTATTAGGAATATTACTCCATCATCTCAGTGAAAAACAATACTTTAAAATAGCCCCATCAGCCTTTTACCAATGAGATTGTCACAGCTTCCACTAGTAGCCAGTGATGCACATGTTACAACCTACACACAGCATCTATGGAATGATCAGGATAGTGGGTGGCAGTTATTTTTATGACAGATACAGAAACTCCGCCCAAAGGTCTTGTTGTACAGAAGGAGATAGAAAGCTGTTCATTCACACTGTCACATTCCATGTTCCAGGTTGATGAGATCTTATACAAAGAGCAGAGTGGAAGGATTGGAGGAATTCAGGAGGAAAACCTAGGCATTCTATTGACAAGTCAGAAAGCAATTGTTTTCCTATCCAATGTTTTCCTATTTAATGATAGATACACCAAAATGCCTTTTTATTTAACCTTCTTGATTGTTAAATTGACATGGCACAAATGGCTGATTCAAACCATTCCTATTCCACCATATTCTAGCATGCCAGCCTGCACTTCCTACCTAAACTCCTACCCTGGAAACCTGGATTTCTTATTGGTGAGGACTCTCTATATCTCACCCTGCAAGACCCATCATGATTCTGTTTCCCAGTCATCTTTATGTCATGTTGCTAAGGAGTATCCTCTCCACTTCAATGTCTCAACCCCCAATGCTTTCTACCTCTTTCTCTAAGTTTCACAGAGCTCCCACTCCTACCTCAAAGGTCCTTGGAAAAATTTCAGGGGCTCCATTAACTTGTATAGGGAAAAAACCCAAATTTTTCATTTTTACTAATATTGAACTGAAATTTGGCATTTCCCATCAAGTATTTTAAATATTATTCTTGAGACTGTGTCCATAGGTTTCAGCAGACTTCCAAAGGAGTCTATGGCCCAAAAATGGTTAATCCACAAATCATATCAATAATACCATTCCTAGAAAGAACAGGGCAAATAGTTGCCCTATAGATCCATTCACTATACCTATGACTTCGCAAACCAAAACAATACTCCCTAACTACTATCCTTCTATTCTGCTTTCCCTGTTAGAATGTAAACTCCTTGAGGGCATGGATGGTCTTGTTTTTTTATACATGCTCTTGGGACAATGATGTAAGCACTTAACAACTGCCTTTTCACTCACGTTTTCATGACTTATAGATAAGAATGTAGTATTTACCTGATGTGACATTCAAAGAGTGTGAGGAAAAGCAAATTTTATTGATAGGTGTGGGGTTGATAGCTCTGCAAAAATAAAGCAGACTTCAGGTACTTGGTTACTAGTACAAAATATAGTCCATTCAATTTTCTTAACCTCACACCAAGGGAAATGAGTCATAGATATCAAGGGGAATACCACATCTCTTTGAAGAAAAAAAGAGAGAATGTTCTGATAGTGTCCTGACTGTCTACTTAGACCACTGACTAAGCTGGCCACAGGAAATAATCTTCATCTCCATTTTGATTTGTCCACTGACAAAAGTGTTTGGGGTTAAATCTTAATGTCAAATGTAATGGAACATTGGAGCAATCCCTGCCACTCTATAGAGACAATGAAAATGGAACTCCCCAGCAAAAATGAGACATCTGGCAGTAATGGAAGTGAGGCTAGCGTTAAAGAAACTATCTTTGTTATTATCACTAGGACCTTTTCCCACAGTAGACATTTAGTATCATAGATTAAATCCAGAGATGCGGTCAGAAGCCAATAGTGCAGCCCCCTAATTTTTTTACTTGATGAAATTGAAGTCCAGGGAGATTCATTGATATACTGGAGGTCACACAGATAGGAAGTCCTCTTCCCCCTGACTAATGATGCTCTTTCCACTTTCTAATAATCCATTCCATTAAAATGATTTATCAATTTCTAATTAATAAATCATGTTGAAGTGAACTGAATCACTGAAACCTCCTCAGTGTGCTGGGAATTATGGGAACACAAAGCTAAATTAGACATCATTCCTTTGTTCCAAGGACTTATGATCTAGTTGAAGACCTATATGTAATATCTAATATATATTTGAAATACCAGGGCCAAAGCTACAATGCCAGGCACGTGATTTAGGTTTCATGCAGCAAAACTATAGCAGAGGCTTTGTGCTAAAAGATGTTAAGAAATGCTGTGAAGACCTGAATATGAGCAAGATGTGATGTCACATAATGATATAATTGTTAATAAGAAAAGTTAGTTGTTATATATAATTCAGCATGAAATGATAACTAAGCAACTGGATTTAGGATCAGACAGACCTAAGTTGAAATCTTGCCTTCAAGACTTATTGACTGTGTGACTATGAGCCTCAGTTTTCCTTATCTATAAAATGGGAAAATTAATGCTTTCAATACCTCTCTCAAAAAGATCAAATAAAATGTATGAGTAGCATTTTAGAAACTTTAAAACACTAGAGTAACATCAGTTATCATTATTATTGTTATGGATTTTCTGTTTATGGCATAAAGGATATACAAATTAAGAAAATGGTATGACTTATTACAGAGACCCTAAATAACAAGAAACACAGATCAGGAGCAGTCATTCATGAATAAAGTAGCCCTTTTTTCTGGTTTTTCATTAGTTTACTTTTCTCTCAGCTTAGGAGAAAGAGTCTGGTTAGCTAAAAGTGCATTCATTTTTGCTATAATGTTTATTTTGAACATGCACATTTGTTCCAATTTGATATTTTTAGGAAACAATTTGAGCATAACATGAAATTTGTGTTTGCTTATGAATGGTTGCACCCTCAAATAATCATATGGATACAGAAAATCTTTACATTTTACAAGGCAAATAGTATGAAATAAGCCCTCAAATTAATTAAGAGGACAGGGAAAGGGCAGAGACCCCAGAACAATACAAGGCTGAACTTACTATGACTTTGGAGAAGTAGAAACTATGCAAGGTGAAACAGACAGGAAGGAGCTTGTCTCCATACCATGGCAGCAGGGGATGGAGGAGGAAGTATCACCATCTGATAACTTTGTATCATAGCTAATTATTCTTGATTGTTAAATGTTAAGATCAGTAGTTTCTTGCTTCTGAAAGACCACAAGTATTATCAGCACCCTCTAAATTTTTGATGCCTTGAAAGAAAAACTAAACCCCATTTATTCTGTCCTAATTCTAGATCCATTGGCTCCGTTTTCTCCTTCCCCTGCCTCCTAAATCTGAGTGTACTTCAATCTCAGCTCTAAAATTTTATTCTGCTTTTCTCCTCCTCCATTAATGAGCTCATCTAGCATAATATTTCATCTATGGCTTCTGCCCTTCTACATCTATATCTCTGGCACTCACTGTTTTCCTGAGCTATAAGTCCACTTCTAACTGAAATCTGGGCATTTGCACTTGGGATGCTCCACCTTCACTTTAGATTCAATCCATCAAAAACAGAACTCATCATCTTTTATTCAAAACCAGTTCTCCCTACCTCTGGAATAATCAATTTCCGTCATTCAGAAAAATAGTAAGAAAATAAAGTTATAGCAGCTAGATGGCATGGTGAATAGAATATTGGAATCAATCAGGAAAACCTGAGTTCATATTTACCTGAAACACTTACTAGCTGAGTGACTTTGGGCAAATCACTTAAACTTTCTCTGTGCCTCAATTTCCTAATCTATAAAATGGAGACAATGATAGTACTTAACCCCCCACTTCCCCAGTGAATCATTGAATGAGATAAACATGCAAAAACTTTATAAACCTTAAATTGCCTATTATTATTATGATATTACCAAATCACTGAAGTATTACTTCAAATTAGAGTCTAATGAATAAAATTGAAGTAGCCTACTTCATGTTTGAAGCCTTCCACCATCTTTTCTGCTAACTTCACACTATATTCAACCAAACTAGATCATCACCTTCACCCTACTGCATTCCTGCCTTTGTGCTTTGACTTATATTATTTCCAATGCTTGAATGTTCTTTTCCTTACTGTTATTGCTTAAAATATCTTTCCTATCCTTCAGAGCCCAGTTCAAATATTATCTAACCTGTTTCATGGAGGATCTTTATCTGTTCTCCCAAGTCAAAAAGTATTTCCCCCCAAATAGCAAGCAATACTCTGATACCCTTAATATGTTCTAATTAATATTAGAGTTATTTATGAGTAAATTGTACCTTTACTTAACTGTAAACTTCTTGAGGACAGTGATTATATGTTATTTTCTACCCAAATACCTTTGGCCTTACATGTCTCTAAAAGACATTTTTCATCCATTTAGTTTTTCCTGTATGGATTATTAGGTCAATCTCTTGAATGATTATAGATATCAATGAGGAGGACTTGAAATGTTCTGAGACCTAATGCAGTCAAGCAAATTTTCTATGTTAGAGTTCCTGAAACTGGACAAAGTTGGGCATAGCTTTGAGGATGAAAAAGAAAGAGTAGACTACATTTGTGAAATTTGTTCAGTGTTTTTATCAGCCAAGAATTTCCCCAATACAAAAGCCCATTTTTAAAAATAATAGCTTTTTTATTTATAGTTTTCAACATCCACCTTACAAAATCTTGTGTTCCAAATTTTTCTCCCTCCCCACCACTCACCTTCCCTAGGCATCAAGTTAAACATGTGCAATTCTTCTAATCATATTTCCACATTTATCTCTCTGTGCAAGAAAAATCAGGTCAAAAGGGAAAAAATATGAAGAAAAACAAGCAAACAAACAACAACAATAAAAAAGGTATCCATAGTGCTTTCAATATCTCTCTCACAAAGGTCATATAAGATGTACGTGCAACATTTTGAAAACTTTAAAACACTAGATTAACACCGGTTATCATTATTATTGTTATGGATTTTCTGTGTATGGCATGAAGAACATAACACAGTTTTTCCACAGTCCTCTCTCTGAATGTGGATAGCTCTTTCCTCACAAGTCTATTGGAACTGCCTTGAATCATCTCATTGTTGAAAAGAGCTAAGTCCATCACAGTTGATCATCATATAATCTTATTGCTGTGTACAATGTTGCTTGGTTCTATTTAATTCACTTAGCATTGGTTCATGTAAGTCTTTCCAAGTTACAAAAATCCATTTAAAAATATTATATGGATGCAAATTTTACAGCAACACTACCTCCAAAGAATCAAAATTTTAGGTGATCCTCTCCCCCAAAATGGGGGAAAATGGTAGGTTCAAAGGCTGCAGCATATTTGCAATGATAACTAACATTCAAAAAGTTATTCAAAAGAGATTATTAAGAAACTGTATATCTGCTAGGAGATATGTCATCTATAGAGCAAAAATCAGAGGAAAACAAATGGACCCACAAACTGTGAAGGTCTCTGTTGAGCAGATCCTCATTGAGGGAAACATGGACACAGGTCATACAAGGTAAGAAGGCATGGATCGGCTCTGATTCTCCATGGAGAAAGGGCATACCCACATGGAGGCAATCACGGATTCTTTGAAATAGTATTGTAACCTTCAGCCCCCAGCACACAGAGTAGTCGTCTATGTGAAGCAGGTGTTTAAGCAAAGTTTGTGAAATTGGTTTGGAGTTTGGGGAGGTAATTTGAAAAGCGTTTGTTTTTCAACACAGATCTTGCTTGCATTTGCCTTTACAGTAGAAGTTGCTTTTGGAGACCAGAGAAGAGATTCCTCAACAGATGCCAAATAAGGCACAGTATCTGGGAAGAAGACCACACACATTCAAACTAACAAGTGCCTTTTTTTTCTTTTTCTTTAAACAGGGAGGCACAAGTCCTTGATAATTTTTTTCATATGACAAATCAGATGACTACAAAGTTAAAAAGTCAAAGCAAGCAAAGTAAAAACATTCTGGAAAGACAGTCCTAGAAAAATTGTACTAACCAAACATTTTTCCATGGCTTTCGTTGTTTTGGGTTTTCTGCTCATATTTTACTCATGCTAAAGATGTAATTCACATAACCTTAAGATAACCATAATTTGCATTTTTCCCACTGAAAAACAACTTATTTGACAATATTGTGGTTAGCTATTGGGTAGACACTATGGTCAATTTTCCCTCTGCTAACACACACACACACACACACACACACACACACATAAGCACAAAGGATTAGATCATAGATTTAGAGGTGGAAGGACCTAGAGATCATCTAATCCAATGTTTTCATTTTATAGATAATGAAACTGAGGCTCAGAGACATTGTGTTTTGCCCAGGGTCATACTACTAGAAAGAATGAAAAGTAGAATTTGAATCCAGGACTTCCACATTCCACATCAAAAAGATCAGGAATGAGGATGTTTGAAATTGTATTTGCAACACCAGCTTAGGGCAGCCTGCAGGAACCAACTAGTGGCAATACTTTAGCCCAGCAGCTCACAGATGATAATCAGCTAATCTTAGGATGTTTCACTTATAATTATTCATCTTTGTGTGGTGAAGGCACTTTAAGGAAGAACATTTTGTCCTCTTCCTCTTTCCTCTTTTTTTCAGGCAGCTGGTTTAAATATACTTGGTTCATCAAAGATTACTTTATTCAGAGAGTATTTTACTACACCACAAACATATATTAATCAAGTCTCATAAAGTTTTGAAGTCAATTTAAAATTATTACAAAGAGGTAGTCATATCTTGGGGCAGTAGATCTTCCTGTAAAGGGAGACCTCTTCGTGTTATATGGTAGATGGGGTTCTGGCCTTGAAATCAGAGAAAATGAGTCTGTTACTTCATTATTTGTATGATCTTGGAAAAGTCACAGTTTCTTCTAGCACTATCAATCCTTGTATACCACACAGAGCTTTAAGATACCTGAGCTGTCTTCTAAACTGAAAATCTTCATGACTATCTATGTATGTTGGACATAGGTATAGGATTTGTTGTGAGAGCTTGAATTCTCCCTTCTTCATCTTTGTGAGGCAATTGGGATTATGTGACTTGCCCAAGATTATACAGCTAGTAAGTGTTAAGTGTCTGAGGCTGGATTTGAACTCAGGTCCTCCTGACTCAGGGCCCATGCTCTATCTACTGTGCCAGCCATCTAGCTGCCCCAAGAGCTTGAATTTTCTAAATTCATGTTGTTTGGTAGAGGCCTCTGATCCTTGAATTAAAAGATCTTTAAATTTGAATTCACAGTCTGACAACTGTTTGCTGTGACTTTGGACACACAATTCAGCCCTTCTTAGGTACTCAGGGAGTAGGTTCCCAGCTCCCAGTGGTTCCCAAATGATGTCAAATACTTCATCTTAGGCACTGAACCTCAGAATTCCAGAAGCAAGAAATCTGCTGGCCTAAACCTCAGGCAATTCTCTAAAAATTTCATTTGAGTCAGGTTTGCAGACATCAGGCTTAAATTGTTAGGTTGTTAGGATGATCCAAGAAGAAGCCACCAATGTGTACAAAAGAAAAAGGGGACTCTTGCTCGATGGTAGTGGTGGAACCATGGTTGTTATATCCTAAGCTTTGTGAAACAAATCTGAAATGAAGGAAACGGAACCAGCATTCATTGTGAGACACCATTTATAGATGGTCAGATGGGCTAGTTCTACTTCTGCTTTGTTTCACTGCACTCATGATCAGATTTAGTCAATTAGAGCTAGTGTTCTATACACATTGTTTTGAAGGAGTAATTGTTTCTCCGTGTGTGTGTGTGTGTGTGTGTGTGTGTCTGTGTGTGTGTGTGTCTGCAATGTATGCAGGTAAGCCATATATATGCACAATCAGGATATAGGAGGAGGAAGAGGTTGAATCCATGGTACCAAATTCTAAATTGAGTAGCCCTTCCAGTGTGAGATCTGGTGTATGTAAAATTGAAGAAGCCAGCCTAGGCGGAGAAATATTTGAGAAAAGTTCAAGGAAGGAGTATGAAGGGCTTATGAATATGGCTTCTCAATGGCACATCCCAGATCTTTATTTTAATTAGCTAGAAACCTTGTTCTTCTGAAATATTTGGAACATATTGATTAGAAGATTGTGTTTAGTCTTTATTCTGTTCAATTTGCTTTCATTATCATAGTTTTGATTTAAGTCTTCCAGCTAGCCATTCCTTTATCAATTAACAAATATGATTATACAGGCATTTGAGAATTTTTCACTAAGTATCAGGGTATAATGGACACTTCTAAAGTGGGGAAAAAGTAATAACAGGAAAGACCCTAAAAAACATAGGCATAGAAGGGCCAGTATTAACATGATTAAAGAACAAATAGAAACCTAGTGTTGTTTTCAGGTAAAATCAAAAGCTAGAATTGTTTTCAATAAAATAACACTAGAAGTTTTCCCAGCAAATGAAAGGATAAAGCAGAAAAGTTCCCTTTCCCCATTATTATTTGACCATTATAAAATTGAAAGGAAAAGCAATAAGTAAAAGAAATAAAGGCATAAATATCAGTAAAGAAGCAAGAAAATAAGCAAAACTAACCCTATTAGTAAATAATTTGATGATTTCTTAGAAAACGCTAAAAGAATTGATTGACTGAAATTGAAAGGATTAATAGCTCTAATAAGTCATCGGAATATAAAGTAAATCCACAGAAGTCTTCAGCATTTCTGTATAACAATAATAAAAACTGGGAATGATAGAAAGATAAATTATATCCAGAAAAATAGTAACTACTGTCTATCTTTCCCTGTGAATTATTTTCTAATATTTTGATAATTATTTTAATACAATTTAATAATTTTATAGTCCTATATATTTTATCTTAGGTATTTAGGAGCATGATTCTGAGAAGGGACCAATAGGCTTCTCCAGACTGCCAAAGGGGTCTTCGACACAGAAAAGAATTCCTGAGTTATATGTTGTTCCTCTGAGTCCTTTATCCAAGTGTCCAAAATACTAATAAAATTCCTCCTTTCTCAATATCTTAATAATAACATCTAACATAAAGGTATCCCTTTAAATTTTAATCAAAACATTCCCATACCTATTAATTTCAGTTTTAATTTTTTTCTCACAAGAAGATTAATAAGTATATTGGATATTATTAATCCTCACCATGAATGACAGATGAGAAAATTAAGGCACAAAACATTGAATAACTAAACTAAGATGACAGAGCTAAATAATGGCAGAACTACCATTGTCTACTTTTGGACAAATGCCATAGTTTCCAATATAGGAAACACCTAAAGCAGTAGAAAGGGGACCACAGATGAACTCATGCTTTAAAGACTGTCAGTAATTGATTAATATAAAGAGAGAAATAAGTGGTAGGAAATTGTTATTATTAATTATTGATTTAACAACATAATAGCATTTGATAGAAATCTTGCATTTGTTTAGCTATTTTCAGTCAGTCATGACTGACTCTTTATGACTCCTTTTGGGGTTTTCTTGGCAAAAAATATTGGAGTGACTTAGCATTTCCTTCTTCCGCTCATTTTACAGCTGAAGAAACTGAGTCACTGAGGGTTAAATGAATTGCTCAGGATCACTCAGTGTAGCACCTAGCTGCCCCAAGAAATCCTGTCTGGGGATTCCCTTTACAACATTTTTAATGATAATTTTCCTTCTACATAAAGAACTAAATTGCTGGGAGTTCACTTTCTTCCTTGGGCTTAACTAAGGAAAGAGCTCTTAGCCTGGAAGATCTGATTTGAAATCTAACCTCAACAGCTGAATGACACCCCAAGCAAGTCACTTAACCCTATTTACCTCAGTTTCCTTAACTATAAAATGGGTATAACAATAGTACCTACTTTGAAGGGCTGTGAGAATTGGATGAGATAATATTTGTAACAAGTGCTTAGCATTGTGCCATATGAACTATATTAATGTTTACTCCCTTTCATTCACCTTTGAAGCAGCTTTGGTTGATAAGTTTTTTTCTTCCACTGAATCAAAATCTGCCTCTCTGAAATGTTATAAGAATCATAGAGCTAGAAATGAGAAGGAGCTCATCTAGTTCAACCCCTTCATTTTACAGATGAGTAAACTGAGTGGAATGTATGTTTGTTCTTACTTATCTTTAAAGTAAATATTCCTTTGTAAAAGCTATGATACTAGTCATTAGCCTTTAATGTGAGGGTGAATTGATGCCCTAAAGAAGAACTATACCCACATCCTTTCAAATAACCTGAAACTATGAGGAGAAATATACCAGACCTGACCAACTAATCTGAAACTATGAGGAGCAATACAGCAGACCTGACCAACTATACTGCATCTTTATAAGAAATGAATGCACCTGGATTTTCTGTCTAAAAAATAGAATTAGGGATGCATTGAATGGTTGAGAGAAAACAAAATTTTGTCATTATCCTTTTTCCTCTGTAAAATATGAAGAGAATTTGCCCCCAAAGTGAAGTAAAAATAAAACACAACAAAGAATTTAATTGTTAACCATTCTTTAATTCAATTCAATACTTTTTTTGCTCAGCATATAATAGATGCCCATTACTGTACAAATAAAGTAATAATCACTCTCAAGTTTCAAAAGAAGTACAAAAGAATACACATATCCAGAAATGTTCCCTTAAGTTCTATGTAGTAATAAGAAAGATGTGCTGATGTGTGTAATATAGATTTATTAAAATAGACTGGAATGGTCAGAAAAGGTAATGTCCAGGAAGTGGATATTCAGCTGAGTCTTATAGGGACAAAGAAGACTGATCAACATTCTGAGTGACGATATATGCAGGAACTGTTATCCCAAAGACTTCTAAAGATAGGGGAGGGAGAAATCCACAATCTACAATGACAACCCTTTTTTTTTTATCTGAAGAATAGGAAGGGAACTGGTTTGGAGTTCTAAGGGGGTAACTAAGGCCTTAATTATCCCAGCTCTGCTCCTGCCTACCTTTGTGATACAGAGCAAATTATTTAACCTTCTGGGCCAGAGTGTGAAATGAGGTGGGAGAGGTGAAAGGAGATGATTAGACTAGGATTATCAACCTCAAAGGTCCTATCAACTTCGTGATCCTCTCTTTCCAAAGGGTCCACATCCTATTTCAAAGAAAAAAAGATGCGAATTGACTACTGGGTGGGGTAGGGGGAGGAAAATCACTTGACTCTGATTTAGGGAAATATGAGATGGTCACCCAGTGTGTCAAGGTCATCAATGTGCTAGAGTGATAAACAGCTTCACAGGTAAAAAGCCTCATTACTTTTCCATCCAACTAGATTCTCATGGTCTTGTTCATCTCTGATTACTTGCAGAAGTCAGTGGTCCTTTAAACCCCATGATCTGAAGAACTTTCTAGGCAGAGGAGGATCATATTTTTCAAAAGAAGGATCATATTTTTCTAAAGATAATGGGAGTGGGACAATTAGGTAGATATGGTGAGTGTAGAAGTAAAATCCCCATCTGTTTTATGTTGGGTTTCTTTTTTCCCATAACTGTTCCCAAATACAGTGCTCTGTTTATAAATGTTTCTATTGTTGCTCAGAGGATTGTAATCATGCCAACCAAAATGAATCTAGAAATCAGCCAGTGTGGAATATTCAGAAGCACTGGTGCAGAACCTGTCTTCCGCTAGATTATATCCAGGGCAGAGAGCCATATTGCTGGGTGGCTGTCCCCATTAAACCTCTGTGGGATTTTCTCCTTAGCCAGTCACTGGAACAAAGAATCTATTTTTTGAAGATGCACAAAGACCAACAGGCAAAATAGATGATGACTGCCAAATCTCGTGGAAATGAAGTCAGGGAGGTCTTGCTAACTTATCAGTATTGATGGACAACTGAAGAATAACTTTGCTAAAAGCAGTTATAGCGAACGACCTGGACCTCTTATTTCCAATACTTATTAATATTCTCATAGTACTTGGTAACTCTTTCTATTCTCACATTATGCTTTTTTATATGTCTTAGCTCTTCCATTAGAAGTTTGAAGACAGAAAAAATTGAGATATACAAGTAGAAGTACTCTTATTCTTTCCGCATATGCATTAAATTGCCAAGTCCTATCCATTCCATGACAGAGATAGATCTCACATCCTACTTTCTCCACCCAGTGAGCCAGCACTCTAGTTCAGGCTTTCATCATATATCACTTGATTGATTTTTGGACACCCAACCTCTTCTGTCTCCAGGTCATCCTCTATACACTCGCTAACTTTATTATTCTGAAAGTCTGATTATGGCTATCCCTTGTTCTAGAAGTTTTTAGTGGCTTATTTATTTGCTTTCCAGATCCCTCAAGCATTGTTCTGATAGCTCTGCATTTCTACAAAGGTCCAAGCACCACAGCACTAGCATTACCACTTCATTATCATCTAGGGATCCACATCAGCCATGATAACAATAATCTCCAACATCAACAAGATGATGACAAATAATAATAATAAAAGTAACTAGAATTTCTATAGTACATTACGGTTGGTAAAGTATTTTTACAACTACAATCTTTTATCCCTCCCCCAAAGATTTTGGGAGATAGTTGTTATTATTATCCCTATTGTACAGATGATGAAACTGAGGCAGATGGAGGTTTAATGACTTACTCAGGTACATTCAACTAACAAATGTCTAAGCTGGATTGAAACCTGTCTCCATATTTGGTGATCTATTCACTATTCAATCTAGCTTCCAAGAGATAGTTAAAAAAAAAAAGTTTTGCCTGGAGGTGAAGGAAAAGATGTTCAGTAGCACAGGGATACTATTAATGATTCCAATCTTCACTGCCTCTCCTGAAAGTCCTGGGGCTGAAGGAACAGGTACCATAGTTATAATTGGGACTGACATAGTTATGAACGACTATCTGAAAAACTAGCTTCACAAAAAAATCTTGGAAAAAAGTATATCAGATTATATGAAATTAATCAAAGGCAAACTCAAAGAGCAGAAACCAAATTGAATAAAACCATTTATGACAGGAGCTGCAGAACAAATCATATCTTTTCTAATTTCAAGAAATATCACTTCTTTTTAAACAAAAACATCATCCAGATGGCATGGTAGTTTCACTGGATTTCTGCGAGGATGGTATGCCCCAGCTAAGATTTTTTTTCCTAAGGATGGTTTCAAAAGGGAGAAATGTTAACAATTGGCTGACTTTCTTGAATCACTTGTCATCATAACTAGGTGCTATTTTTTGTCATTTTCGCAATACTTATATTTGGACAAACTTGTACTGAAGTCATTTTAAGCTTTACTTGTTTTTTACCTTGATTTATTTAGAATAAAGGCACTGTTTTTTTTAAAATACTGTAAAATTTCAATTACAAATTATATTTAAACCCCACTTCCCATCTACCCCCCAAAGAAGTTTCAGTGGCTTCTCGATGATATTAAAATAAAATACATAAGTCTCTATGTAGCATTCAAAACCCTTCATAATTTGACTCTAGCCCATTCTTTCAGGCATTTAACAAGCATTTAAATGCTATGATTGACTAATTGATTCTATGAATCTGAATTAATAACATATTTATGTCATGAAGAGTACCTGTATTTCAGGACAGCAACAATGGAATAAAGAAATCTGAATCATTTGCTATTATCTGTGTGTGGCAATCCTATTTTAGTAAACAAAGAATTTTTATTTCATTGTTGAAATACTAAATAGGCAATACCCTCTGTCAGGAGGGCAAATATCTGCTGACAATAGGCATAAAGTTTTTCTAGACCATGAAGATATGGAAGTAGTGTGTGGCACAAGAAGGAGACTGCATTTGGAATCAGAATCTCTCAGTTCAAATCTCAAGCTCATTACCAGTTCTATTATGCATGTTGCCAGTAGCCTGCTCTTGTGACTTTGAACAAATAATTTAACTTTTCTGGGATTCAGATTCCTCATCAGTAAAAGAGAGAGTTGGACTAAAAGACACTTATGGTGCTTTTCAGATCTGATCTGAGATAGTTGATCTTTGAAACTGTCCTTTCCAAAATTACTACTAATTTCTTAATTGTAAAATCTAATTTCCCCCCCTCAATTCTCATCCTTCTTAACCCTCCTACATTTGACATCTTCTCTCCACATGGCTATGACACTGCTATCTACTGGTTCTTCTCCTACCTTCCTGACCACTCCTCGTTAGTCTCCTCTACACAGATAATAATGGGTGCCCCACTAGACTTTGTCCAGAGAGTTCCATATTATTATTCCTCTATATTATTTTACTTGGAGATTTCCTGTGGATTCAATTATCTTCTCAATCCTAATGATTCCCAGATCTACTAGCCCATCCTTAATTTCTCACCTAATGCTCCAACATTAGGAGCATTTGCATGGCCAACTGGCTATTGAAAATCTTAAAATAAATGAATGATTCATTGTCATATTAAATAATACATCCTAAACTGAATTAATTATCTTCCCCCAAGCCCTCCCTTATTCTGAACTATATTATTACTGTCAAGTGGACTTTCTTGTTCCAGTCATCCGGGAGCTATCATTTACTCTTTATTCTTTTATACTCCATATCCAATCTATTGCTAGGGTCTGTTGTTTCTAACTTCATAACAATTCTTGCTCTCCCGTCCCTCATCTCATACTGCCACTCCTTATGCCTTCATTTCACTTTACACTTGGACTATTACAAGGGCCAACTGGATGGTCTCCTTGCCTCAAATCTCTCTGCACTCCAATTCATCTTCCACTCAGCAATCAGATTGATCTTCCTAAAGTTCAGATGTAACCATGTCAATTCCCTATACTATCAACTCCAGAAGATCTCTATCACATCCAGGGTTAAATCTTTAAAATCCTCTGTTTGGCTTTCAAGGCCCTTTAGAAGCTAGCCCCTTCCTACCTTTCTAATCTTCTTATACCTTACACCCATTTCCCTATACCACTGGATATTCTTCAATCCAATGATACTAGTTTCCTTGTAGTTCCTCAAACAAGACACTCCATCTCTCCACTCCAAGAATTTTTACTAGCTGTCTCCCATGCCTGGATTTCCCTTTCACTTTATCTCTGCCTCCTGGCTTCCCTGGCTTCCTTCATGACCTGGCTAAAATCCCACCTACTATAAAAAGCTTTACCAGTTCCCTACTAAAGCTAGTACTTTCCCTTGATCTCTAATTTATCCTTTATATATCCTGTTTGTGTACATAATTGTTTTCATATTCTCTCCCTCATTAGATTTTAGCTCCTTAAGAGCAGAGACAAAATTTTTGGCCTGTTTTTATATTCCAAGTGCTTAGCAAAGTGTCTCAAATACAGTATATACTTGATAAATGCTTCTGGACTGAATTACTGATGGTGATGCAAACTAC
Organism: Sminthopsis crassicaudata; assembly: GCF_048593235.1. Taxonomy (NCBI): domain Eukaryota; kingdom Metazoa; phylum Chordata; class Mammalia; order Dasyuromorphia; family Dasyuridae; genus Sminthopsis; species Sminthopsis crassicaudata. Next base: position 132,898,137 of record NC_133620.1, read on the forward strand.
CTTTAGACAAACATACTGACTTTGGACAAACCGCTTAAATTTGAATTCTCTGGATCTCAGTTTTCTTATGATAAGATGAAAAAAAATTAAACTAAATGATCTCTAAGGGATCTCCTAGTTTTAGGTCTGGAATTTATTTAGCACCTATGTACCATGTTAATGTTTTACAAATATCTCACAATAAGGCAGGTACTATTGGAAGATAGATACTGCTGTTATCTCTATTTTATAGTTGAGGAAACATCAGCAGACAATAGTTACAGGACTTTCCTAGGAATGCAGGATGTGTAGCTACATTTAAACTTATGTCTTCCTGAGTCCAGGCTCAGCATTCTACCCACTGTTCGATTTATTGTGCCACTTAGCTACTTCTGGACAGTTTGGACAAGTAAATTATTTTACCTATCAGAACTTCAGTGTTCATTTTTGTAAAATAAAGGAATTTGATTAGATGGCATCAAAGGCCGCCCTCCATCTTCCATGTCCATTCTGTCTATCCCTTCACATACACTCTTCCAAAAACATATGTGTCCTCAAGAAAGACACACATTTGTCTATGTTTGCCTTTGCATCCCAAGGGTCTGGCACAAAGAAAGCACTGAATACATGCTTGAAGTAATGAATATGAATTTTATCCTTTGCTATGAAATTCCTTGTATCTCATTTCATCATGTTAGGAATTAGAATTGTAGTGAATGGCATTGATGTCATCAAGGTAATCCAGCACACATGTATTGAGGTAACTATGTAGTAAAAAGATAAAAGAGCAAGTGAGGCAATTGTAAGCAAAATCAGAGCACAAGAGAGCTAACAGTAGAATATAGTTAGTTTAGGTAACCCAAAAGAAAAACTCTTCCTTGAACTTTAGTCCTCCCTTATCAGCCACTGCTTATCAGATACTTCCAAGTACATTTCCCAAAGGTATCTCAAACTCATCATATCCTTCACAGAATTCATTGTTTCCCCCTTTGAACCCATCCCTCTTCTTTCCTATTTTCATCGACTGTCACTACTATCCCTCCAGTCTCTTAAATTCACATCCCCAGAGTCATCTTCAACCCTCCATTCTCTCCCTCTACTTTCCATTTTCCCCCTCCTGAGTTCTGATGTAAGAGAAAAGGAGACCCTTATAATGGCCTGTTCCTCCAGCTCTTCTTAAAATCCTCTTCTAGATTACTTCCTTCCTAGGCAATGTCAGGGGAAAATCAAAATTTATATGAATTTATATGAATTCTCCAGAGAATTCTTTAAGCAGGGACTAAATAACCATTTATTGGATATTTTATAATAGAGATTCCTTTCATGTATTAACGGACTGTATTAATCTGTGGGTGGATGGAGCCAAACTGAGCAGGCTAGAGACATAAATCAAACAGAAGTTTAATTTCAAAATGAGAGAAATGGCTTGCAATCAAGAAGAGTATCTAGACACTTATACTGGAGCCCATTCCTAGTGGGGTCCAGTGCTTGTCCAAACTCAGAGAATAACAGGTGCTGGTCAAAGTAATACAATAGTTACCAAGTTTTGCCAGAGAGTAAGCACAAAGGATTATTGATAAGCCAAACTCAGGCTTTTGCATAAAAAAGAAACTGAGAACCAAAGTTGAATTTGCTCAGAATAAGCAACTACATTTTTATCATCAGATTCTCATCATCTCTTTCCTGGATTGTTGTAACAATCTGATAATTGATAACCTTGCTTCAAATCTCTCCCTTCTCCAATCTATACTTCACATAACTGCCAAAGTGATATCCTTAAAGGTCTGAACATGTCACCCCTCTGTCAAATAGATTCCAATGCACTTCTAGGAGAGTATATCTCCATACCTATAGCATCTCTAGTATCAAAAATGAAATAATTTGTTTAATCACATAATAAGTAATACAGTCTTGACAAACTCCCAATCTAGAATCCTATGCTACAAAGAATATCTCTAAACAGTATCAAATACAGTGGTTAGTACCCAGGAAACACACACACACACACACACACACACACACACATACACCCTCCACCGAATGTTATACAGGATAGTGGGTGGTCTGGAGGAGAGTAACACAAACGAGAATGGTCATTTGAAGCTAAGAAATATGTCACCTAAAATATTCTCTCTTTAAAAAAAAAAAAAGACCAGAATGTTTACCTATAATATAGCATCAGTTTAATTCACACATCCCACCTGTGACATTATGGGGACCCTTTACCTGTAGGCTATCTCTATGTCATCTTTTCCACTCAGGGTAGCTCACAGATTTTGTTTGCTTCTCATTGAAAAAAAAAAGAAAAAAGAAAAGAAAAAGTACCCTGTGCCATATAAGGCAAGAGGAAGTTTTAAGCTCTAGAGTGTTTGGCTGGCTATGTCTCTGTGTGACAGCCCCATGATGCTTCTTCCTGTCTCCGTTACATTGTGAATTTCCACCTGCCCCCACTCTCTGCTTATAATGCACAACACATGAGCTTAGAACTGTTCAGTCTCCTTCTTCAGCAGTGGATTAGTTGTGGCAGAGTGTCATGCTGTTTCTCCCATTTTGTACAGTTCATCAGAGGTGAAAGAACTCTGGCTGAAGACCCTCCAAGGGTAAGTACTTTGGATTACCACTAAGTAATAAATATGAAGTCTCTCCTAATCATGGATAATTGACAGTACCCATCTAAGTGAACAGCTGCATGTCTCAAAGATTCTGAGTGCTGAAATGTGCTATTTCTACTATTACATCTCCTGGATTTGTTCTCTTTGCCTCTACAAGTAGCTAAATTCCTGAGAAAGGCAAAAATCTTGTTCATTTAAAAGCTGTTTTGACATCAGTTGGCATTGAATAACGGATGAAAAATCATTTGTTCAAAAATTAAACTCAAATTTGAAAGTAAACAAGAATGTATTTTGGAATGGTAAAGTTCTCAAACAAATAATTTAGGAAATAAATGAGTTATAGGTCCTTTCTTCAGAGCATCTGGCAACAGATCTTTTATTTTTATTTTTTAAATCATTTTTCTCTCAAAATAATTTTAAAAGTCTATTTTTAACAAAAGCAACACTTCAATTGACTCTGAGTGAGCTTAACTCTCCTGCCTATTCCTTTATCCCAGGCAGAGCCAAGAGAAGAGAGGAATAAAGTTCATCACCATTCAATCAGTCCAAGCTCTGATGAAGGTGTTAAGTGGCTGCAATGCTGTAAGTATCCCCACTGTTTTTAAAAATTCGTGTTTCTTACAGGTTAGAGCCCAAGACCATTAATCACTCTCATGTTCGGTTCTTCTCTTTTCTTTTTCTTACAGTCCAAAACACTAAATGCCAATGACATGGAAACTTTAATTGAGTGTCAGTCAGAGGTAAGAAGTAAATTAAATATTTGATCTTGGACCAGAATTTCAATTCATTTGAGCCTTGTTTGGGATAGGTATATAAACATACAAAAGTGAAACAATGCAGCATGAAAAAAGTCCTGATTTTGGAGTTTGAACGCCCAGGGTCAAATCCTAGTTCTAGTATCTAGAATCTAGTACTTATATGATCATTTGGGCGTCATTTAGTCTGTCTGAACTTCAATTTCTTTCTCTATAAACAACTCTATAGACTAGATGATGTCTAAAGTCTTGTCCAGTCTAAAGCTATCATTCCATAATGTAGCAATTTAAATTTCCACTGAAGCCAGAATCTGCTACATAGTATTTCTTAGAGTTTAAGATTAATTCTAGAGAAGCAAAAAAGTGATATAATTAATATACAGAACAAGACATATTTTGGGACATAGTTAATATAGGAATTTGTTTTGCTCTACTGTGCATATTTGTTATGAGGGTTTGAGTTGTTTGGGTTTGTTTGTTTTCATCCGGGGAGAGAAGAGAAGGGGAGAAAATACATGTCTGCTCATTTAAAATTTTTAATTTAAAAAATGATTAATTTTAAACTCTAGGAATTGACTTAATATATTCTAATTTCTTTTAAAATAAGTAAAACATTCTCAGTGTCATATGCAGAGTTGATTTAGATACAGGATTGCTTTAACAAAGGATTTCTAACTGAGATAAATATCTTTCTAGGGCGATGTCAAAGAACACCACTTGCTGCCACAATGTGATAGTGAAGATGGGATTTGCCACCTGATTGGTAAGTTTCAAAAATAAACTCATATCTTATATAAATGTTCTTGGTTTGCAAAACCACAAAGGCTTCAGTACTAGGAATTTTTGTTTTATAAGTGCTCTGTTAACCACTAGAGAACATTAACACTTAAATGACTTTAGCCTGTGGGCTCAGAAACAGATGGCTCAGGAAAAGGCGGCACTGTGTTCTCTAGAACCTTCTCTTAAAAGCTCTGAATCAGTTTAATGACTACCTCTTACACTTCTGATGATATCATTCCAGGGCTAAGAGAACAGTGTGCATGTAAATACTACAAATATGACATATTCTCCAACTCTCTTTCCCTTCTCTCTTTTAGTATCTTGGACCTTAGATCTTTTAGTAATTTTTGCTTTTACGTTAAAACCTCTGGTAATTGTACCACCAACAACATTCTTCAACTCAATTTTTATAAAGTTTCTTCAGTATATTTCACCCAAATGAAGTCCTAATGGCTCTCCTGGGCTTTAATAGGCATTGTACATGGAAACTAGTCAATATGTTTTTATATTAACTAAGAAGCAGCATGGATTGAAAACTGGCTTCAGATCCAGGAAGACTTGGTCCAAATTGATTCACACTAGCTATGTAACCTGGGATTTAATCACTCATCAATGCTCTGCGAAACTCAAAAGACGGTGAATTACAAAGAATGCAGTGGGCATGTATTGATAAAAGAAATTTCTTTACCAGGGAGCACTATATGCTATTGTAATATCCTTTTTATAAACTGGAACATGAAGTTGCTAGAATGAGAACTTGTCAAATAAAAGCTCAATGTCTAGTTTTTGAGGAAAAGAATAAAACTTCATGGCTAAGAGTCACACTGAAAATTCCCAAGTGCAAGGTCTGGCTATGGGCATTTTCCCCATTTAGTAATAAGCAGTCACAGCCCAAGTTGGCTGATAAAGAAAGCACCAACAGAGATTGCCCCCTCGTGGCCAACTAATGCCATCAAAGAATTACAGCTGGTCAGACTCTCTCATCTTCATGACATAACTTCCTCTCAGAGAGTTTCATTTTCTTCAGCTGCATAATAGGGAAATAAGAGTATAGAGTCATTTCACAGAAGGATAAAACACATGGATAAGTGTCTGGCCAGAAATGACCAGTGTGGTTATTAAAACCACCATTTTCAGACTAGAGTGTTGGTGATCCACATGTTGTTTCACTGACTTTCTAGAGAAAATTCTTTCCTCAGCATAAAAACAGGAAAGGTGGAGACTTTTAGTTGTCTTGGTGTTGATGTTTAGGGCTCAGTTGCCTTGGTGATAATATGGTTACTTTCAGTCAGGGTTTTCTTGATCATCTCTTTTACTCTCTCTGTTACATGTTGCATATATTTATGTCCCATAGCTACACGACAATTTGTTCTAAGTTGTCTCTTGCTTGCTGTTATTTGGCACAGAAAATAAGAAGAGAAAGGTGATACCATGGCCTTTCCCCATAAGAAGGACAGCTTCTTCGTCAGATTCTTCTGGATCTTCAGCACCAGAATGGAAACCTTCCCTGTTTGACCAGCCCTTGTCAATAATCTGCAGTGATGATGACATCCTTCCCCAGCCCATTCAGGTACACTGGGTTTTGTTAAACCCATTTCAGTTCTGTCTTCCTGTTGAATGTCAGCTCTTGCTGAAGCTATTGAAGTAAAGTTATTCCCTAGTGGTCCTTTCCTTTTTGGAACAGAATTTGCAATTATGAGCACATCAGGGAAATGCATGCTCTCCTCCCTCCTTCCCAAGGGAAGACTCAAATCCCCAGTATTGCAGACTCTGTATAAGATGATGTATCTATACATCTATAAGAGATGTAGAATATTATGAACACACAATGCTCAACACTCAATATATTTCTATCAGGGCTTCTCAAGCTGGGGTCCATAAACTTTGAGGGTTTTTTTTTTTAACATTTTGGTAACCATATTGCAATATAATTGGTTTCCTTTGAACTGCTATATATTTTATATGTTTAAAAACATTATTCTAAGAAGGGGTCCACTAGACTACCAAAGGGGATCATGACACCAAAGAGGTAAAGAATCCCTGATGTATGAGATGGGCTCATGCAGGGGGAGCTGGAGGTGAATTTGAGTAAATTAAAATTACATAGCAATGCAAATTGCTATGTAAAGTAACTACAGCATTTCGCATGAGTACCTTTCCTTGTATAAGCTGGGAAATGCTGAAGAGGATATGAGTGACCAGGTTGAAAGAAAAAGACCTATGTAAAAAAGCTGCTAGTTTCAGATTTCTGGCACAATACATAAGGCATTGTGATGCTAGGATTGGTTCTGAATTTAAGATAAAAATAATATTTGCCCAATCTTGATATGATCTTAAGCCCATGAGCTTTAGCAAACTAGGGGTCTAGAATTTGCTTCAGCCAATCCAATAAATGAAATCATTTCTCATTTCTATACATGTTTCCTCCAGGAAATTCTTAATATTCTTCGGAACAAAGGCCCCTCAACAGAAGGAATATTCAGAAAGGCTGCCAATGAAAAGGCCCGAAAAGAGCTTAAAGAAGAGCTCAACTCTGGAGGAATAGTCAATTTGAAGACCAGACCTGTGCACCTATTGGCTGCAGTTTTTAAGGTAAATTTATATTATAAATCATAGATCTAGAACTGGAAGGGATCTCTAGTGGCCATCTAGTCCCACTCCTTCATTTTATAGATAAGGAAAATGAGGCATAAATTGCCGAAGGTCACATAGATAGCAAGTACATGGGCTAGTATTCAAATCAGGGCTGAAATGATAGATATAGATTGAGGATAAAAATGAATTTATGACTGATTAATTTTAAGTACTTACATAATTCTAAAATTCAGAAAACTTGCTTTTAAAGGCTGACATTTCAGTGAACTTTTCCTTATTTAGACCCTCGTTTATCTCAAATTCTTGTAGGAATAGGAAACACCAAAATTGATTTTTAACCAATCTCATTTAGAATACACTTCTGTTTTTAGCTCATACGTGGAAATGTAATTTTATACCTGCTAGTAGCTAATCATTGAAGAGCAATGTGAAATAGAATAGTTTCTCCAATGAGATCACAGGAATAAGATAAATGTATTAAAGTAGGAACTGGTTTCCTGGGAAGGAATCAGTCAAAGATATTGGCATGTTCCACAACAGAGAGTTGTTAAGTTACATACCTTTTCTTCAAATAGGATTTCCTCAGGAGTATCCCATTGAAACTTCTTTCATCAGATCTATTTGAAGAATGGATGACAGCCCTAGAGAAGCCAAATGAGGAGGACAAAATTGAGAGCCTGAAGCAGTAAGTAATAAAAGCAATTGATTTCTGGAATCAATTCTCTACAACAAAAGACATAGGATCAGAAATTGAGAGAAGCAAGGGGTTTTATAAGTCGTTAGGCAATAAACTAGAATATTTTATGGCTGAATTTTATAAGATCATAGAGTTGTTAAAAATTGGATAACTTGTTCACCATCCCCCAGAATGTGAAACCTAGGCAACATCTCTAAAGCTTGAAAGACGTAGGTTGTTGTGAACCCAATAAAAGGAAATAAAAGGAACTTTTACAAAGCAGGCAATAAATGGATAGAATTCATTACACCAAGAAATAGTTTTGAATAAAAATATAGTTTTGAGGAACTTTTAAATAAATTCATGAATTAGATAAATCCATTAAAAATTATTAAACAAAACTGTTTCTAGAGGACACCTCTAATCTTCTGAATTTGAGGTCACATAGAATGAGTGTGCTAGCCTACAAAATATCCCCCTATGATCCTTCCAGTAACAGAATATGGAATGGAACAACAAAACAGTCATCTTCCTCAAGCTAGCATTCTTATGAAAATTATCTAGAATTAAATAAGTTTATCAATATAAACATATTTAATATTCAATGTACTCAATATTAAATATAACAATTGAATTCAGTATGTTCATTATTCAATTTAAGTACATCTTTCAAGGGACTATGAATTTGAATAACTAATAAAAGCTAAATCTATGATTGAAAAGACAATCCTAAAATCACCAGGAACATGCTGTGCAAATAATTGCAGATTATGTAAATATCATGTTTTCTGCACATGATTGGATAGCTAAAGTACAACTTAGCATAGAAGACATTGAAGTCTTGTGTTGTTTTTTTTTCTTCAAAAGAAGCATTTTAAGATTATCTCAATAGAATTCAAAATATTTTTTAAACACTGATTCTTTTTCTGTGAGAAGGGAAACAAGAAATACCATCCTTCCATTTTACAAACAAAAAGATTGAGATACTAACATAATTTATAGTACTTACTAAATATGGTTACCACATTAATTATCTTCATGAGCACAGCTTGGAAGGTTGTTTTTCTTAGTCTTTGATATGTTTGCTGCCTTTCTTTGGTAATGGGTGCAGCTCAAAGAAATGCCCAAGATCATATACTATGAAAACAAATTCTGCAGTGTCCAAAAATGAGGACAAATCAGTCTCAGCTACCAGGTAGTTCATACAAGATGACTTTCAAGTATAAAACAAGACTAGAGCTTTCTTGAATCATAAAAATGGCATTAGAAAGAATTTCATTTGCTGTCATGCTTGAAAATTATATCTAGTAGTATTTATGTGTGGTGATATGAGTGTTTTTGTTTATAAAGGCCTTACTAAGTCTTCAAAGCACTTTGGTTAATCAGTTTCAGGGGTATATTCAGCTAGCTGCCACTGGACATTTCTGAATGGAAGTTTCTCAATGCTAAGTTTTGTCTGATCAGTACATGTATGCTTTGTTCTTCTAATTATCCTCATTTTAAAAAGAAGTGCTGGTTAGTACAAGGCAAGGAGGATCACTTGAATATTCTGCAGGTTACCATCATCAAATTAATTTTATTTAAAGTCTATTTTACCTCTTATTCTAGGGTTGCAAAGAAATTACCAAGAGCAAATCTCCTGCTACTAAAGCATTTGATATATGTGCTTTACTACATCAGCAAGAATTCAGATGTCAGCAAGATGGACTCAAGCAATCTTGCCATTTGTATTGGACCCAACATGTTGACCCTCAAAACTGACCAAAGCCTGTCTTTTGATGCCCAGAAAGAGTTAAACAACAAGGTTTGTTGCTCCCCATCTTTGGGAACTTTCTCCTTTATAAATTTCCTTCTATTACTATTCGTTGCAGAAAAAAAATCAGGATTGCTGAGTTGCCTTGTTTGGGTCAAAATTCTAATGAAAAGAAGAAAATTTAATGTGAATTTATTTTTATTCTCTTATTTAACATAAATCCATGTTCCATCTGAAAGTTTTATAACTTACCATTCTATATGCATTATTATTCCAATCATGCTGTCAACCAGCAAAAGCCAGAAATTATGACATTAGTTGTATTACACACACACACACACACACACACACACACACACACACACACACACACACCTAATTTCTTTTTAGTGCATTACCCCTTATAGTAGCTGATTATATAAAGTATGGGAAAGGAAAACAATCTAAGAAATACAAAATGGACAATTTTTACAAAAAGATTTAAAAAGAAGAAAATGCAATTGTCTTTGATGAAACCAATCCCTATAACTTTAATAGTATTGACTAGAAATTAATGACTAGGCCTTCATTTCCTTGTGTGTTATTTCAAATGAACCCATGAGTACTTAAAGAGTTAACCAAAGAAAAAAATTTTAAAGAAGCTGCTGGATTCCATATAAATCTGTCAACATTTACTCTTGTGCTTTTCTCACAGGTTAAGACTTTGGTGGAATTCCTCATTGATAACTGCTCTGAAATATTTGGAGAGGACGTCCCAGGGCATTCCCCTAGCATCACTTCTGAGGACTCATTGGAGCACACTGACTGTTCAGGTATTGTCTGGACTATGTATTAACTGCCATTATAATGAAGTCTATACTTAGGCAGAAGCAAATGATTATAATTGCCAAATACATTAGTTACAGCATTCCTTTTTAAATCAATATTTTGAAAGTTTTTTAGTACATTTCTGTTACTTCCCAAATGATTCCTTCCCATTCCATTCCCACTAATGGAATCCAGAGACATCATATCACTTCACATCCAGTTTCTTAGTGTGATCATTAGGAAAAGCCATCTTGGTAGCCCTTGAATTATCCAACTTTCAATTCTTAATATTAATTTAATTAATATCCAACTTTAATTCTGGATCATTTAAGAACCACTTGTCCTTTTTATCTACATCATGGAAAGCTGCTAATAGTGAGCACTGTTAAACATGAGAGCCAGTAGGTTATAACTAGAATACTGAATTCATACTCAGAGAACCTGTGTTCCAAACATAGGTTCTGTCATGCCTTGTGCAATTTTGAGTCCATCACTGACCCTCTTTGGACCTCAGTGTCCCATCTCTAAAATGAAAAGGTTAAACTAAGTGGCCTTTAACATCTTTACCATCTCCAAAGCTATGTTACTACAATCTTCAGCTACAGGATTACAGTTACAAAATCTATCCTTCCAGATGTAAAAATTCTAATCCAAGCAAGTCAGCAAACAATAAACACTTACTATGGACCAGACATTGTATTATATTCTGTTGATATAAAGAAAGGCAAAAACATGATATAAAGAGCTCAATAAAGATGAACCTTTCAGTGGAATATTATTTTCTTTCTTTGCTGAATTTCTTGTTACATGCATTTCTTCTAGTACTTTTTTTCCTCTGTCATTTCCCTCCCAAAATAGCAGGTCCTAAAAGACATAAAAGTTCCATTTCTGCAAAAAGCAGATTTCCTATTAGCCCAAACTTCCAGGAATCTAATAGGATTTTACAGAGCTATAGTTGGGATTAAAAAGGATCAGCCACAGCAATGCATTTTTCTGAAGTCAAACTTGCACACCATGAAGTTTAAATGTTGTTTAATTTAATTTTTCCCCAGATATATCAACTTTGCAAAATGACTCAGCTTATGAGAGTACAGATGCTGATGCAGAAGGCAGCAGCAGCATTGGCTGTCACAACAAGCAGTCCCCAAACACCAAAGGACCAGTCAGTGACTTAGATGATGGAAAATCTCTACATGGGTCAAGGCCAGGATCTGTTATCTCTTATGCCAATTTACTAAAAAGCTCACTCAGCCCTCAAGAAAGGAGGTATTCAGAGCCCAGCAAGCCATCCTCTAAAGACTGTCTTGAAAGCAGGATCACAAGCCAGAAACTGACTAAAAGTGAGGATAATTTCAGCATCCCTAAGGCAAGCTCCTGCTTTGGGAATCAAAAAGCTAAAGACTCATTTCCAGAAGAGTGTTTCCCTACTCCACAACGCAGGAAACAAAAATCATTGGGTCTTCAAATAAAGGAAGGAACTTTATTTTCAGAATCATCCATTGAACCTTTCCCCCAAGCCTCCTCCTGTGGTTCCTTGGATAGTTCTTCCGATAGCTCCATCTTTGCCAACTCACCAGTGGTTTCTCCGTCCAGTCCAAAAAGGAACTTTTTCACTAGACACCAGTCCTTTACAACAAAAGCTGCTGAAGCAAACAGTAAGCCTACCAGGGAGAGAAAAAAGCACTCAATGTCATTCTCTTTTGCTACTCCCAAGAAGGTGCCAAACAAAACTCCAACTTGGAACTCTGTCAGAGACCAGGGGAAAAAGGACCTCAAAAAAGAGAGCCAACTTATTGGCAGAATTGTCCAGAAAAACTGTGCCAAAGCTATGGTTGACTACCAGCCGTCTCCAGAATATGGGGGTTCAAGGTCACATCTTTTTTCTGTTAAAGAGTTGGGTCAGAACATCCCTGGAAGCCCCCCCTCCTATGAGGAGGCAGTCCAATACTGCCGCATTTCCAAAATTCCTCCCTATGGGAGCTGGACAATCCAAAGTATGAAAGACCATGATGGGCACACCAAAAATACACATGACAGAGAAATACTCAACAGAGACAGTATATCATCTGTGGGTGAAACTTGTGCACTGAGTGGGGATTACAGTGAATCTGGGGAAAGAAAAGGACAAATGCCACGGTCTGAATTTCACCGGTTAAGGGTCTTATCCCAATCTATGCTAAAGAACAAACAGGATTATCTCATTGGAAGGTGTAGTCAGCCAGTCTTTGAGGTTGACCAGGTTCAATATGCCAAGGAATCCTATGTTTAGGGAGCCAGGTTATATACCACAAAAAAGCCCTCAGTAACTTCTGTAAATATATGGGCTCCCTCAAAAGAACTGCTTCCAAAAACCTTCTTTTCTGAAGGTAAAGAATAAGCTCCTTCTGGAAGTCCACATATGGTCCTCCTCAATGGAATGTTTACCCCCCAAAATTGTTATTCATGTCTGTATAAATCTGAGTATGTGCAATATGTAATAAATGTATAAACAGACTGTCCAAAAAGTAAATACACTGAAGGAATAGTTATATATTAAGTGTTTGTGTTGTGTGTACAAATATTATGCCCAAGAAGGCATTAAATTCTCCTTTTGGTTAGGAAGTTTGGAGGAAAAAAAAAGAATATTGCCTTTTCTTTATGCATGCCTTGGAGGAAATGCAAATCTTATTTTGTTGTCTAGAGAAAAACAAATCCATTCCCCTGTTGGAAGCTCAATCCAAATAAGAAATTTTACAACAATTATATGATAATTAATCACTTGGGAAGATGGAGAACAAATAAAAGGAATTCAATTTCTGAATTTTCAGTGGGCCATTAAAATTGGGGAAAAAATTAATCTATGGAAAATAGTTAAATGTTATCCTTTTGACTATCTCATTAATCTTGAGGAAATTGATGGAAGTATGTTAATGTTGCTACTGGCTCCCTCCTAGCACTTTTGAGTTTCTTTTTTATTACCATGTTGTTTCCTACTGTTGGATGTCAATATTTTGAAATTTTAAAATACTTGTTGAGGATTATTTGAATTGTCAATGAAATGACACTACAATAAATCACCTTTTTCCTTTGAAAGCATCAAGTGCTCACTCATTCTTTCATGACAAGGTGGTATTCTTCTCTGTGGCCAAAGGAAAATACCCCAAGCAAATGGGAAGAAATATTGGCCTATGAAACTTAATTTCTGACAAAGTCATTCTGAGGCCAGAACTTCAAAGCGTGAGAAAAGGATACAAAAAGGCAAAGATACTTGTATTTCTTTAAACTTTTCCAAAAAGTTCTTACATAAATTGTCTCATGCTGGTTTATCTACTGCAATCATTATAATTACATAATATTTCATATTTATATAACACTTTATTTTGAAAAGTGCCTCACACAATTACTTCATTTGAGCCCCACAAAATCCTGTGAATATGTGCTACAGACGAAAAACTGAAAATCTTAGATGTTTAAGCCTAAGATCACCAAGCTAAGTAAATATTTGAGGTAAGATTCAAAACCCACCTTTTGACTCTTAAGGCAGGCACTCAATCATTAAGCCGTGCTGCTTGTAACATATGACCATTTCACAAATAAAAAATCTTCCACACCTTGTTTCATTATTTATTATGGCTAAAATGATTTTATCACTTGGAAGCCATCCTTCTACACATGAACTTGTCTACACCTAGCTCATCTGATTGTTTAATGACAGACATGTAGTATATATTACATAGCCCATATTTAAAGTCAATATATATATTTCCACAATTATCAAGCTACTCAAAAAATTCAGATAAAAAAGGAAAAAAATGAGAAAGAAAACAAAAAGCAAGCAAACAAATGTGGTGAAAATACTATTTTATAATGTTGTGATCCACATTCAGTTCCCATAGGTCTCTCTCTGGATGCAGATGACTAGCTCTATCACAAGCTTTTTAGAATTGGCCTGAATCACCTCAGTGTTGAAAAGAGTCAAGTCGATCAGAGTTGATAATCATATGATCTTCTTGTTACTGTGTACAATGAATTCTGATTCGGCTCATTTCACTCAGCATCAGTTCATGTAAGTCCCTCCAGGCTTCTCTGAAACATCCTGCTTTCTGTTTCTTATAGAAAAATAATATTTATGAGTATACTTTCAATCCATCTTGAAGACTGTTTCTGCTGAAAATAATATCAAGCAGTTAAGATTCATTCATTTATATAATCAGTTTAATTTTACAAACATTTTAAAGTACTTATCATTGTAAAAGACACAGACAACTAGTAGCACAGTACATAGAGCCTTGGGCCTAAAGTCAGGAAGACTTATATCCTGGTTTAAATCTGACTTCAGACATTTACTAGCTGTGTGAGCCTGCATGTCACTTAACTCTGTTTGCTTTTTAGTTTCCTCATCTGTAAAATGAGCTAAAGAAGGAAATGTCAAGCCCCTCCAGCCTCTCTGCCAAGAAAAGCTCAAATGAGGTCACAAAGAATTAAGACACTATTGAAAAATAACAACAAGGAGCTCCAATAAGTAAATAATCAAAGAATATTGTTCTACACTGGTCTTGACTTCAGCTAATCTGTTGGTTGTTTAGGTATACTATTAGAGGAAAAAAAGAGGGACACATATGTAAATAATTTGACAGTTAACAAAAGATTATTTACTTAGCCATAGTGGAAGTATTTTCAACAAAGAAAAGTGTTGAGGTGAATTCAACTGGGTAAAGTCCCCTTGTCCAAGTTATCAACTAGCTAAACCTTAGTACTTTTAGGACAAAACAAAATATTTTGCCTAGTAATTAAAATATTCTACAATCTGTCTCCCATCTATTTTTGCCATTAACCATCCCTTCACAAACTCTATCAGCTAGCTAAAATAAATTACTAGTGATCTCCCAAATTCAATATCCCATCTCCTGATCCTGTGAATTCACAAATTCCATTCTTGGAATGCATTCCTTCCTCATCTCCACCTCTTCAAATTTTCCTTTCAAGGCTCAGCTCAGTGTATATCACCTCAATGATGCTTTCTCTTAAACTTTCATTTGTAGTGCTCTTCATCTTTCTTGAACAAGGTTTATTTGTTTAGATATTATATTCTCCCAACAGAATGTAAGTTGCTTGAGAGCAGGGTCTTTTTGGAGGTTTTGTATCCACAGTCCTTAATACAGTGCCTTACATAAAGTAGTTACTAAATAAATGTTCATTGAATTGAATTAAAAAAAACTATAGGTTACCTAAAGAACAACAGCCAGGATGATCTCAAGATCATTCCCAGAGAATATCCATTGAAGAAACTGAGGATATTTAAGCTGGAATAATATTAAGGAGGATGAGAAAGAGAAAAAGAAGGAATATAACTCATAATAACTGCCTCCAAGTTTTTGAAGTTCAAGTTATTGAGTAGAAAAGAAATCAAATTACCTAACAATTATAAAGCTATCAAAAATAGAATGGGCTACCTCAGGAGACAGTAATTTATTTCCCTCTCTTTTCAGGGACATTACAGAGAAGATTCTAGGACAGGTAAAGATTGAACTAGAAGACTTCTAAAGTTCCTTCCAACTATGAGATTCTGTGGTTCTGTAATTCTGCCATCTCTAAGGTCCCATTCCAACATTCTATGCTTCTATATACTGTGGGCCACCTGACCTGTATAAGGATCCTGGACAGAAAATGTTAAACATGTAAAATGAATCAGCAAAATTAGGTCAGGTAACAATAATGGAAGAGCTTAAATTATCCATACATACATAAGATTGCTGAAATACATACTTCATTCACTGGAACAAGATGTGGAGGTAAGGGTTTTGGATAAAATCATTAAATCAATAAATATTTCTTGGGTATTCAGTTATCATACTCAATATAGTAAGGCACTGGGAATTAGGAAGGAGAGGATATAAAGATTCTATTTAATTCAACAAATATTTTCTTGAGAGATTTTCAAGTTTGAATTAGGCAAAGTCTTTCATTTCATGGTGCTTCTAATCTGGCAGAAGATAAGGTACACAGGCACGAAAAGCTAATTAACAATAGGACACTATAAATAGACATTGCCAAATAGCTAGGATAATCAAAATGTATTCCAAAAGAGATAAATAACTGCTTTCTAGTACTGGCATCTTGAGAACCCAGAAGGAACAAGTCTGATTTGGGAAGGAGGAGCCTGAACAGTGATTAAGCACTCATTTTCTGTCTTCCACCACAACAGTTAATTTCGCCAGACTTGGATGACTATGACAAATTATAGCAAAATTGGCATAAACTAGAAATTAAGTAGAATTTCAAAAGTTATTCACAGGAAGCACCATATAAGGAACTTCAAAGTCAATAATGAGGGATGCTTTAAGCACAACAGGAAGTCAGTTAAGGAGTCAGCAAGACCATTTGATCTAATGAATGATCTCAAAGTTGTATTCGGAAATGAAGAAGGAAGCTGAGACTTAACTGATTTTCTTTTTTCCTGTCTACTGAAGAGCCACTCCAAGACTAGTTTTGAAGCCAGAATTTTACAAAGGAAACTGACAAATTCTCTAGCTCATCTAGAGAAGAGGAACTAGGATGATAAGCCAAGAAACCTAATCAAATGTTACATTGTCAAAGAAGCTAGAAATGTTTAGCTTAGAGGAGAGAATATTTAAGAGATATAGCTGTCATCATGTACTTAAAGAGCTATTTGATCCCAGAGGTCAGAGCTAAGAATAAGAGGTAGAAATTATGGAGAAGCAAAAATCAGCTTGACATAAAGAAGCTTCTTGATAGAGTTCTCCAAAAATGAAATAAAAATTCCCTACTCTGAAAGAGTTTATATACTACACTCATCTTCAAATCACCTCTTGACAGAGGTGCTGTCAGGATTATTATTATTCAGGCTGGACCAATTAACCCCTTCCAATTTAGTGAATTTATGATTCTTTTGAGTTATTAGAGCAAATTAGATTAATTAGATTTTTTAAATGACTGTCATTACGTTACTATACTCTGTCTCAAGAATATACAATCACTCTCTGTTTCCTAGTACATCAAGTGGGTGAAGTCCAGGAGTGAAGTGAATTTCCTGGGTAAAGAGGTTTCTAGAGCATTGTAGAGAAAGGTCCAAGAGAGTCAGGTGCAGTCTAGAGAGGAATGTTACTTTAGAGTTTACTTTATATGCACAAATAAATTCAAACAAATACTAAATATGTTAAATAGATTTTGCATACAAAAACACACTAAATACATTTAGTATCCAAAAAAAGCCTTACCATTCTCATCTACCATCCTTTTTTACTTTCAAATGTCTTTCTATTTTCCCCCATCTTCTTTTTAGCCTTTTAGACTCGCAGGAGAGAAAATGCCCATTTCTTTCTAAGACTAATTCATATCACATTTCCTAATTATTATCTCATTATCTTCTACCAAGATGAAGTTTTCCAATAATCCCATCTTCCCAACATCTCCAATATCTTTTACCTTTCTAGTGGCTTCTAATTCTTTATCCTATTTCCTTTCTTTCCCTGCCAAATGCCATCATCATTATCATCATCATCATAATCATTGACTAGCTTCTCTATCTCTATAACTTCATCATATGTTCAATCAGCCTCTCTAAAATGCAGCTTCTGATTCTGATTCTGCCACTCAAATATAACTGAACTTTTGAAGGTAAACAATGACTTCATGATTTTGAAATTAGTGATTTTTTTTCTTAGCTTTCATCCTCCTTTATCTTTCTTCATCATCTCATTATCATAGTGTTAATCATTCTTTTTTCAAATTCCTCTGACTTCTATAATACCTCCCTATCTTAACTCTCCTCTTAACTCTGACTGATCCCTTTTTCTTTCATTGAATTTTATATTTTATCCCCTAAATATAAGAGTCCATCAAAGCTCTGTCCAGCTCTGTCCATGGAATTCTGCTCTTCCCTCTCCACTACATTGTCTCACAAACGATTCTCCTTTCTTCAAGAATCCCATCTGCTTCTGTGCAGACTGAATGAATGAATGAAAGAGCATTTATTAAGTGCTTACTATGTGCAATGCACTGACCAAGGGCTGGAGATACACATGAAAAAGTAAATATAGTTCCTGTCCTTATGGAACTTATAGTCTAATGTAGGAAGCAATATACATAAGAGAATGAATACCAAAGAGGATTATGTTGATATGAAAAGTTACAGGAATGGTGAGTGAATCTATAAGAAGGTATATTAAACATATCCCATCCAGTAGCAATGGTGGTATTGATTTGATTATGAATCCAAAACTGTAAAGAGGGAAAGAAGAGTACTCACCAGTAGGATAGCAGAGCCTAAAGGCAAAAATCCTAGAGAAAAGAAACTGGTCATAAATCTCCAGCCCTAATCTTTCTCCTAAACATCTCTTCAAATGTATTGTAAGCTAATTCACTTGAATGTCCTGCCATGTTACCTCAAACTTACAGATCTTAAATTTCATTTATTATCATCTTTCCCCATTCCCCTCAAATTTTTTTCTCTTCTTGTCATTTTGTTTCTATTAATACAATCATTCTCCTTGTCATCCCAGCTCATAATATCAAAATTAGCTTTGATTCCTTCCTTTATCCAATCAGCCAGAAGGATCTGTTAATTTTATTTCTCTAATGTATCTCACTTCAAACATTATCTGTCAACTACTGAAATTATCTTAATTCAAGCATTAATTTTTATCATATCTAAACAATTAATACATGACCATAACTTGCTTCCATACCACTCCTAACCTATACTACATGCCATCATTACACCAGATAGAATGACATTTGAAAGTAAAAAGGAGGGTAAACAAAAGAGGTAAGGCCTTTTTTAGAACTAAATTAAAATAGAATCATTAGAATTATATTTTGGTATGTTTTACATTCCATTGGCACCTTGAGGGACATCGGTAGTTAGTAGGTATGACCTAGATGAAGAACTAGCAAAAGAAATAGACAGAAGAAGAATCGGGAGAGAGCTAATTAGAACAACCTAATGAGACCAAAGTATCTCAAAAAAAAAAAAAAAAAAAAAAAAGGATTATCAACCTTATCAAATGCTACAAAAGGAGAAAGGATCAGAAGTAGTGAAAAAAGACCACTACATTTGACAATCAATTTGCACACTTAGTTAAATAAGAGTCAGAAGCCAGACTGCAGAATTTAAAAGAGATTGAGAGAACAAGAGGTACTAATTGCAGATGGCTTTCCCAAGGAGTTTAGCCATAAAGAAAAGGAGAGGTATAGAACCAAAGTTAATGGGAATGGTAGAGTTAAATGAAGATTTGGTTTTGTTTTCTAATTATGGAAGAAAAATAGGTGTGTATATAAGAAGCAGCAGATTAAGGGAGAATGAAGATGAAAGAGTAAACATAATATAAGGAGGGGAAAATATGCTGAAAATGCCAAGAGGAAATGGGATCAAAGATCCAAAGAGGACTGCTTTTAGCAGAGAAAAGGGCCACCTCTCTATTTAAGACAGGAGATAATGGAGGAAAAACCTGAATCAGGCTGAGAAAGTGGGTCAAGGCATGTTATAGGAAGTTTGAGAAGAGACAAAAAAGTTTGTAAACAGCTTCTGTGGGAGTGAGATAGTGAATCAATTAATGAAGAATAGCACAACAATGTATCAGCTTATCTTCTCATAACCCCTTTGGTACTGGTTGTTCTCATTTTTGGTTATGCTTATAACTTTGCAAAGTATGAATAATTTGAATCTAAATTTATCTTATAATTTCATTAATGTCTTTTAAATTTATTAGAATCTCAAGATTCAATTTTGAAAAAGAACATCTAATCCAACCACTACCCTTCCTCTACAATTTTACAGATTTTGAATATGATACTCTGGAACTGTAAGTGATTCTCAGTTTTATAGCATTATCTGGAAAATTCTGGTGTTAACAAAAGATGGGTCTTTGAAGCAATGAGTAGTTTGAGATTAGTAAAAACCCGATGTATTTTTCCAAATTGTTTTAACCTGATCAGTTCCCCTTTTTGAAAATAGGACCCATCTTACTAACATAACTAAAAGTTATGTTTATCTATGACATTCACATTGACAAACCAATTCAATGAACTACATATTTAAAATCTGTCAGGAAACCAGCCTAAGTGAAATAGTAAGGAACCCTAAGGTAAAAATAGGGAGCAACACAGTGCCAGGCAGAACTCATTACTCACAATTATTACAATAACAATCATCTCTTCTGAAATCCTAATGTTTATGACTCTACCAGCATTAGGAATAGCGAAAACTTTATCCCTCTCCAAAGCCACCAGATTCTACCTTCAACTACCAGAGTCATCACTGAAGGGATAAATAATTGTGAAATAGTGAGTCCACTTTCTTCATCACCACCAGTAACAACTGCCAACTAATTGCCACTAGGCAGACAGACAGACAAGATTTCCACTCCAAACTACCAGTCCTGTTTCTATCTCAGTCCTCACAACCATCAGTCCAGGAAGCAACTCCTACAGAGAAGAGAGGAACCAATGGCCAATCAAATACCACCACTGGGCAAGCAAACCAGCCTAGCCAAAGCTGCAAAGTACTTCAATAGAGAGGACACAGCATGGGTCAAGCAAGTCAAATAACCACCACTACTGACTATCCCCTGAAACTCTGACAGGAGAGACAGTCCAGGACTCTCAAGGAAAGAACTTGGTAATAACAATGCTTCCAGTTGAGGACCCTCATCCATCATCCTAAGAAATGTCTCATTCTTTCTTTTTTGAAGAAGATCAATGACATCACAGGGTGATTGATGGCTTGTATGTCAGTTTGATTTAAGTGAGGCAGAGTTGAACAGTATCTATCAGCTTTTACTTTTCCAGATTGTCCAGTGTTTAGATAGAAGTCAAGATGACCACCAAAGGCTTAAGATGCATTGGATGATCTTGGTGTCTTCAATGTCTAACTAAACTTTAAGCACTCTACAAAGCCTATTTCAGCTGCCTTCATGGTCACTGGAACAATTGTTCTCATCCATCCATTCCAGTATGGGAAGCCTTCCTATGTGTAAGGAATACATCCCCCTAACTCACTGACAGTTTTAAGGCCAATTGGTTATTGGAGTGTGGCCACTGCACTTCCAATAGCTTCTTGCAGCTACAGATGAGAGTTGTGACAGATGGACACAAAAGGTAGATAAACAGTCCTGAAAAGAGTTCAGAGCAAGCCCTCACACTGAAAGCAGTAGTCCTCCATCAATTTCTGTGGAGATATAGTCTGATAATTGCTCCTGCAAGGTGTTATAGCCACAACTACAAAAGACTCAGAAAAGAAAGTTTTTGTCACTAAGGTCCTTGCACAGTCAAAATGTCTCAGCATCAGAAATTGATAGGATTTTATTAGTAGAAATTACATTAAAAAAGAGGCATAAATAACCTACTTTGTCACTGAACCAAAGGATCATGGGACCTTTCCATCTAGATGATTTATATATATTTGTCTCCCCTATTAGAATGTGAGCTTCTTTAGATCAGGGACTGTCTTACATTCATACATAGTAAGAGCTTTTAATAAACACTTAGTGATATCTCCTTTTGATTTGCTTTATTTTTTCAGGAAGAGGAGTAGCAATGATCTCTTTCATGGTACTATGAATAAAACTGATTAGAATTTTTCAGTTTTTAAGACTCAATACTCTTTATAAAATGCTCTTCATAAAACACTATTTGTAAACAATAGTATTTTGAGACCCTTACCACCAATAAGAAAGCCTGATTTTGTTTTGGATTTTGAACAAAATATCTTCTATAACACTGGCAAGCATCCTCTGAAAATTGTGCTATCCTGTTTTGTACCTTATTTCATGCCAATACCAATACTCAATAATAATTTAAACACAATTATCTCTAAAAATCAAATATATTTTCATAATTTTAACGTATACATGAGAGATGCATTGCCTGGAGGTAGATTTTTAAGACTGCACTTTGTTCCGTAAAGGCAAATATATGATTTTTTAAATACAATAAATAATGACCATAACAGGATCCTTTCTACATATAGCCCTTGTGTCAGCCCATGTCTCCCTCCCAACACACAAGACCTAAATACACTGTGATGACTTTTCTTAGCTCTTGTGCTCATCGTTCCTATCTAAGTACTCTGGGAGAAACCTCTCAATCTGACATCCCTTGTCCCCAAGAGTAGTCATACAATATCTTTCAAAGCACATAGGATGATCTCAAGGACCAAAATATAAGCAACTTTCTTCAAAAGTCATTGAAAACAGATCTCACCTCTATAACTAATTTTAATAAATAGGAAGAAGAAATTGGTTTAGATATTACATGGGAAATTTCATAATGCTTTAAGTGATACCAAGTTGCCCCTTACAGCCAAAAATCATCTTTTTTTAAAGGCATATTATTGGCTTTACAAATCTATTAATTATGAAATATTATAATCTAGGAAAAATCAAACTTGTTACCAAAAGTTAATAATAATAGTAGCAATAGCATGTACACAGTTGCTTTAAAGTTTAAAAAGTGCTTTACAAATAATTGTTTTTTTATCCTCACCCATAACCTTGAGAGGCAGGTTGTACAATTATCTTATTTTTTAGATGAGAAGACAAAGGCAGAAAGAGATTAAGAGACTTGCTCAGCATCACACAGCTAGTTAACTGCCTGAGGCAGGATCTGAACTTAGGACTTCCTGAATCCAGAACCAGGATTCCATCCATTGTGTCACCCTAGCTACCACTATAAAGATAGAAAGTGAATGTAAGAAACTAGACAAGTTATTTGTGTATGAGATGATTATATGTGAGGAGTGGCATAAAAGATATCAGCAAAGACATGGATCACTAAAAATTTGGAGTTGGGTTGATAAAAGCTAAGAATGATAGTTGATTATCTCAAATGTTGAACATTTATATTTCTGAACTGACAAAAAATACTGAAGGAAAGCATCCAAGCATTGAGTGGGCACATTTTGATGGATTTACACAAAGATGAGAAATGCCAATGTGAAAAACGTTAATAGGCTCCTATCTAAACCTCTAGGGTATGCTTTCCATTTGAGATGTACATCAGTACCAACAACTATATAGCAAAAGTATATCAAAGAAAATAAAAGTAAAATATAGAAATAGAAAACTCATTTGTCTGCAGACAAGACAATTGTAGTCTTTCGGGCAAGAGGAAGAAAGGGTTATCTCCTCCTTTCTATTCACTCTTTTGCTTTCAAACATATCTAGATCTTCCCTATTCTTTAAAAACTTGCCTCACTCCACCAGGCCATCAAGATTTTGCTTTATATTTCATACTTTTCACAGCCAAATGTCTAGAAAAAAAAGCTGCCTATACTTACTTACTGCTTCCACTTTCTAACCCCCCATTCATTTCTCAACACATTGCAAATCTAGCTTCTGACCTCATCACTCAAATGAAACTTCTCCCTCAGAGGTTACTGATGATCTTACTTACCAAATCCAAATGTCTTTTCTCAGTCCTCACTCATCTTGACTTCTCCACTTAATACTAATCAAGACCTGTTCCTTACAGATGCTTCTTTTTCTTGTGGGCACATTTTGATGGATTTACACAAAGATGAGAAATGCCAATGTGAAAAACGTTAATAGGCTCCTATCTAAACCTCTAGGGTATGCTTTCCATTTGAGATGTACATCAGTACCAACAACTATATAGCAAAAGTATATCAAAGAAAATAAAAGTAAAATATAGAAATAGAAAACTCATTTGTCTGCAGACAAGACAATTGTAGTCTTTCGGGCAAGAGGAAGAAAGGGTTATCTCCTCCTTTCTATTCACTCTTTTGCTTTCAAACATATCTAGATCTTCCCTATTCTTTAAAAACTTGCCTCACTCCACCAGGCCATCAAGATTTTGCTTTATATTTCATACTTTTCACAGCCAAATGTCTAGAAAAAAAAGCTGCCTATACTTACTTACACTTTCCACTTTCTAACCCCCCATTCATTTCTCAACACATTGCAAATCTAGCTTCTGACCTCATCACTCAAATGAAACTTCTCCCTCAGAGGTTACTGATGGTCTTACTTACCAAATCCAAATATCTTTTCTCAGTCCTCACTCATCTTGACTTCTCCACTTAATACTAATCAAGACCTGTTCCTTACAGATGCTTCTTTTTCTTTGGATTTTTGTGATATTGCTGTCCTGGTTCTGCTCTTACTTGTCTGATCACCGCTTTTCTGTTTCCTTTCCTGGATCATTCTCACCTGTAATATGGGGATAATACCCTTGAGCTCTAATGAGCTCATCAAATGCTATGGTTTCTCCTATCATCTTTGTTCAGATGATTCCCAGATCAATATATCCTGTCCTACATTAATCCACTGTGGGAATTGTGAACTGACCCAACTATTCTGGAGAATTATTTGGAACTATGCCTAAAGGGCTATCAAACTGTGTGTACACTTTGATACAGCAGTGTTTCTACTGGGTCTGTATCCCAAGAGATAATAAAAGGAGGAAAACGACAAACATATGCAAAAATGTTTGTGGTAGCCCTTTTGGTAAGTGGATGCCCATCAGTTGGAGAATGGCTAAATAAGTTATGGTATGGTATGAATATTATGGAATATTTTTGTTCTATAAGAAACAATTAACAGGATGATTTCAGAAAAACCTGGTGAGACTAACATGAACTGATGCTGAGTGAAGTGAATAGAACCAAGAGAACATTGTACACAACAACAAGATTACGGGATGATCAATTCTGATGGAATGCCTCTTTTTAAAAGCAAAGTGATTCAGGCTCATTTCAATGGTCTTGTGATGGAGAGAGCCATCTCCAACTAGAGAGAGTAGAGTGGGAAAGACTGAGTGTGGATCATAACATAATATTTTCACTTTTTTGTCATTTCTTTGCATTTTGTTTTCTTTCTCAATTTGGAATACAAGGTTTTCCTTTACAAGGTGAATGTTGAAAACTATATATGCATGTTTTTTTTGTTTTTTTTTTTCCTCTGAGCAGGCAACTGGGGTTAAGTGATCTGCCTAGAGTCATACATCTAGGAAGTGTTAAGTGTCTGAGATCAAATTTGAACTCAAGTCCTCCTAACTTCAGGATTGGTACTCTATCCACCTAACTGCCCCTATAAGCATGTGTTTTGAAAATAAAAAAGCTTTATAAAAAGAAATATAATAAGTCCTGTCCTAGTCACTCTGCTGAACTCACAATTTATCACACCAACTGCCTTTTAGACTTCTCCAACTAGATATTTTTCAGGCACCTAAAACAATGTTCAAAGCAGAACTCATTATCCATTCCCTATCCATTCCCTCTTTCTAACTTCCTGATTGCTGAGGGCACCCTATCCTTCAAATTGCCCACATCTCTAACCTCAAGGGTATACTCAACTCTTCCCCCTCCATTACATTTTTATATCCAATCAATTGGCAAGTAGTATAGTAACAAGAAGATTTTAGCTATTATAAATTTAGCGCTTCTCAGCAATCTGGTGATTCAAGACAATTTCAAAAGACTTTGGATAACAAATACCTTTAGCATCCAAAGAAAGAACTATGGAGACTGAATGTGGATCAAAGCATAGCATTTTCACCTTTTTGTCATTTGTTTTTTCTTTCTTGTGTTTTTTTCACTTGTGGTCTGATTTTTCTTAAACAACATGACAAATATGGAAATATGTTTAGAAGGACTGTACATGTTTAACCTATATTGGACTGCTTGTTGACTTGAGGAATGGGGAGTAGGAAGAAAGGAAATACAATTTGGAACATAAAATCTTACAGAAATTAATCTTGAAAACTATCTTTACATGTATTTGGAAAAAATAAAATACTCTTGAGAAAAAAAACAAACAAAACCTAAAATCTCCCCATGTCACATGATATAAATCAGAGCTTCTTAAACTTTTTTCACTTGCAACCCCTTTTTGCCTGAAAAATGTTAATGTGACCCCAGGTTTATAAGTACATAATTTAGATATAGAAATCAAACTTTACTGATAAAAATGTATCATCATTTCATGACAATCACATTCAGTTATGAGACCCCATATGGGATTGCAAACCACAATTTGAGAAGCTGGAATCTTGTCCATTCCCTTCATTTTACAAGTGAAGAAATTGAGACCTTGAGAGATGAAGCAATTTGCCCAAGAGTCACACAAGTAATAAGTGACAGAGCCAGACACACCTGAAGCCTTTGTGAGAAATGTTTTAACATGACAATTATGAATGTAGAATGTAGAATGCAGAAGGTCATACCCAGGTCACTTCTTTCCCTTCTGTCTCCTTCCTCTCTCCATCCCTGTCTTTTATGAATTGCAACCTGATCTAATGAAAAAAAAAAAAAAAAAAACTCAATACCGAGCTAGAAGGATTTTACAGTAATCAAACCCTGCAATTAATGATCCATGTGCCCTTTGGAACAAGCCACCTGTACCCTTTTTGCTTCTATTTCCCTTATAAGCTGGGGATAATGCTACTGCCTCTTTGGATTATTGTGAGGGCAAAATGAAAATAAACATGTGAGCATTAAAGACACTAGTGAGTAAAGAGGCCTCTGAATAAGCAGACCAACTTGAAAATGAGCAGATACAGCTTACTCCAATGAGAATCTAGCTTCCAACACAAGCATTTTGGAACTCTAGTTCTTCCTTTTTTTTCACTAGCCATAAGAAAGAGAATAAGCCAGAAAGATACTAAGATGGAAGCTAGAGCTAAGGAAAGACTGTCAGGAGCCATGTCTCCCTTACAGGAAACACTCATCATAGGTGAGGAAAGTTACATGTGGAGGTAAGGAGGAAACTTTTTTGCCTTTTTACTCTTAATAAATAAATATCAGGATCATAGATCATAAAATCTGAGGATTAGAAGAGACCTCAGAAGTCATATAGTCCATATAGGAATCTTCTCTATAATGTCTCTGACAAAATATTATGTAATATAAGATAATTTTAAAGTTTTTAAAACGGTTAAAGATTCTTATTTAATTGAATGCAGTTTCATGTTAAACATTTTAAGTAGCCTATCTTAATCAATTTCTATTTTAGTGGGATGTTATTTTGCTTCTATAGCTTCCATATTTGAGTTATGTCAATGGATCTGTGCTTAATTTATGTAGACCCAATTATATTATTATTCTAACTTATAGGGCTCACTAATTTAGAGAAGGAAATGTTTGTTGTTTCCCCGCAACTGTTTTGTTTTCAGTTTCTTGACTCTATAAACTCTGGGCAAGTCATTTTATCTCTCATTACCCAAGGCAATTCTCTAAAACTATAAATTGCCTTCCTCCTGGATATCCCTAAGTTGTGAAATAACAGGTCCAACCCTGAATTGTTTATATTTATGTGCTTTTCCACACTAGTACAAGCAGTAGAGACCAATATACATAGTACACCTTTCAGTAATAACTCTTCCTTCCCTCCCATAGTGTCTATAACAGAGGTCAGCAGAATAAATACCCAAGATTGTAAATATAGGCTGGATGCAGGAGTGTTGTGAGATACAAAATGTACTTCTGTTTCTCTCAAGTAATATTTATACATCAGGTGTGCCAGTAAATGTTTAACAAACAGCCTTCCACTTGGGAAAATGTGTACATACATACTTTTAAGTTTAACCTGAATTATTAACACTTTCTTAAGCCCAATCAGAAAAACAATAAAATTAAGCAATTGCTGATTTCTGAAGAGTAAATGCTCACACTGAAAATTAACAAGTGTTCTCTCAAGTCACTTAGAGCCAGCTTCTGCACACCTAAAACTGAATGATTGTTATTAGACTCCACAAATTGAGGTTCTTTTGCTAGGGAGAAAAACTCCTTCCTGTTTTATTGTATATGTTTCATAGATACGAAGGGGGGAAAAAACCACTGAATATTCAGCACTGGTAACCCTTTTGGGGTTTCAAAGATAAAAGCAAAGAAATAAACATGTAGACTCAAATGTAATCATACAAAATTGGATATCTTATACATACACTATGGAGAGAATATTAGTTATTATCCAGAACTACTCTTTCCAACTGTATCGTGCTACTAGAAAGAGGAACATTATAAATCCATAAAGGAAGAGCAGCCGAGTAACTGCATCATAGAAGGAGTTTCAAAATAGCTCTAGCTCACTCATTCCTGAAAGCATTCACTTATTCTCAGATCCTTTGGCTAGACCACTTCAAATTTTAAGATTTGCAAAACATTAGGTGTTAATTTCCCTTACAGGAAACTTTCATCAATTGACTATTACATTTTAATTTATTTTAAAAAATTAATATATTAAAAAAAAAACCTCTTAGGAACACCGTAACCTCTCCAAGTTTCTCATGTTATGAATTCTAATTATGTTCTGACTAGAAAGAATGTGAGCCCTGACTTCTAGAAGAATGAGTTGCTGTAGCATTTATTTTTATCAAGAGGAAATTATTCAGTATAGCTTTAAAAGGATACGCAAAAAATCACACATGCAAAAGCTATCTATGCAAATATGTTATAATAGCATCATGGGTTCAATAAAAGGAAAAGAGGTTAAATAAATTGTGGAATAAATAGGCCTGGTGGCACACACCTATAATCTCAGCTAATAAGTGGAGACTAATAGATCTCTTGAGTTCAGAAGTTCTAAGCAGCAGTGGTTAATGTCTACTGGATGGCCATAAATTTGGCATGAATATAGTAAGCTCCAGGGGAGGGGAGATCAATAGGTTGCTTAAGGTGGCAATTGGTCCAGGGTAGAAACAGAAAAGGTCAAAGCTTCCATGCCAATCAGAGTGAGATAAAATTAATGAGTGGCCTCTTCATTTCCCACCTGGGGAAGAGAGGAAGACCTGGCCTTAAAGAGGTAAACAGACAGATATAGAAGAGCAAAGAAACAAATAAATTGCAGAACATTAATAAAATATAATACATTACTATAATGCAATTGAAAGGGGAAAATCTAGAAAGAAGTTTATGAAATAATGTAAAAAAAAAAAAAAAGACAGAATCAGAGTAACAGAGCACACAAGGGACTGATCCTTGAAGAAGAAAAATGAATGAAAAAGAATTGACAAAAAATCCTGAGGGGGGAACTAAAAGAGAATGACTGAAAAATTATTAAAGATGCTTTATTTTTTTAAATTAATTTAAAAGTAAATAGTCACGAATTAAGCTTAGGTGACTGTGAAAATGCTCAACATCAAATCTCTAGTAAAATATTTAATTTTAAAAGAAAATATCCAGTGAAGAGTACCTAAATTTTAATTCCCTCCCTAGGAATAGGGGGGGGAATGCCAGAAAGCTATATTTTAAAATGCTAGCACTGAGTTATGAAATTATTATTAGAACAATCAAACTCAGAATGAACTATTGTAGGCTAGTTTTAAAAATCATCTTAGCCTACCATCCCTTCAGTCATTTGAAAAAAACAATCTCAGCATTTGAAATACTGTTCTGTAGAACCCAAACCTTTCCTTTAGACTGTTGTAAATCACACAGATTACTCCAAATCCAGTATTCATTTTACTATGTGAGAATTTGTCTCAAGATGCACAAAACAAGGGCAAGTGGGACAGAAAATGGGGTCAGAAACTCATAGATTTTGGAGTGAGAAGAAACCTTAGTTTGTATTCAATCTTCTTATTTCACAGATGAGGAAATTCCATTTCCTATTAGGTAATATACTATGGTTTCAAATGCAATTTACCAAAAGGCTATTCCTTTTGCCTGGCTCTGTGGGAACCTGCTTACTAGTAAAAGGGACTTCCCAGGAAACAGTTTATTGTACTTATGCAGAATTTACTTTGGGTTATCCCAGGCAACTGGACTGGACTTTGGGTATCAGTTTCTTCATTTATAAAATGAAAGAATTGCACTAGATGATAGCTCAGCTTTCTTTCATGATACCATGGTGCTACACCATGTCTGGGACTTCCTCTGCTTTGAAGACTAAGGGTAGAAGCTAAAGATCTTACACTTGAACCCCAACTCCCCCCCCAACCTCTCCAGTCAGCCCTAGTACTTAAAATACAATACATGGACTAGAGACTTTTTTTGGTAACTGAATATTTTCGGTATGTTAATCAGCATTTATCAAACACCTACTAAGTGCTAAGCTCTGTACTAGGTATTGGCAATAACAAAAACAAAAGCAACACAGACTTTCTTATTTTTTTCCTACTCAAATAGCTTACATTCTGTTGGAACAAGGACTTTAAAGTCTGGAAGATCCTGGATGTATTACTTATTGTGTGAATTTGACTTGTCATTTGACCTCAAGGACTTTTATTTCCTCATCTATAATAAGAAATAATGAAGTAGTGCTTTTGATAGATAGAATGCTAGGCCTGGAAACAAGAAGAGACCTCGCTCCAGCTCTTAGGACACCCCAATCTATACTAGGGGCCTTCTGGATACAACAAACCATTATCATATAGTGTCTATTGTGATCCATTAGTTTTTATACATTATAATAAGATCATATAAATTTGTAAACCTGTATAAATGAGATGGTACAAAATCTAGTGTAAGGAGAAAAGTATGATCAAGGAGAATTAGGTTCAAGTTCCAGACTAGTTATTGGCAATGTAAACTAGTTCTCCTGTTTCTCAGAACTTCAGGTCAATCAATCATCTGCAAAACAGATTTGATAATAATACTTGGCCTGTAGTTACAGATAAAATATTCATGAAACTGGTCTACTAAAGTGTGGATAATGTTTTACTTTCTCACAGCTAACAGAGGCCAATTAAAGCTTTATTTATTTATTTTTGGGGATGGAGCAAGAAAGGTCAGAGGGAAGATCCATTAAGAAATGGATCCTGTCCTTGAGTATGATTTTTTTTTTAATCTGATATGAAGGTGCTGCTGGACTCAATTATGAGAGCCAACTATTAAATTTTCAGGGAGACACAGTTGTCTTAGCATGGTGGAGAAAGATGAGCATCAGAAATGGAGTTGGAAAGGAATTCAAACTTTTAAAATTTGAGAAATTGCTATGAGGCTTGTAAATATGTGTACACAAATGTGCATGCATGTATAGACATACATGCATACAAACATGTGTACATGTATAGGAATATGGGCAATTCACTTTGGATCAGTGTGTGGTAGGATAATTTCTGGTATCAAAAAGCCTGGATTTTCCTCCTAGTTCTGCCTCTGACTCTCCAGACTTCTCCACCATTTATGCCCTGGGCAACATCTCCCTACCTTAGTGGCTCCTTCTTCTTTTGTGTGTTCTCTCAGAGTCTCCACTGAGAGACAGCTCTACCTCCTACCTTATGGCTCCCTTTTATGTGTTATCTTGGCTCATTAGAACATAAACTCCTTGAGGGAAGAGACTATTTTTCCTTTTGATTGTATTTATATTCTATATGATTATCACAGTGCCTGGCAAACAGTGAATACTTAATAAGCATTTATTGACTTGATTTGACTTAAAATCCTGATTCTTCCATTTATTTAGTTTATAATCTAGAACAAATAACTAATCTGGGACTATTTTCCCATCTATTAGTTGGAATGATTACCTATATCATAAGTTTATTTTGAGGAAAATATTTTATATACTCTATAAGGATGTTAGTCTGTCTGCCTCGGTTTATTCAACTTAAAATGGGGATAGTAGTATCACCAACCTCCCAGAATTGCTGTGATGCTAAAATGAGCCAATATTTGTAAAAGTGTTTGAAGGAATATTTGGCACATAGTAGAAACTTATTAAATGCATGTTCCCTTCTCCTCATTACATGAGTAAGCCATTATTGGGCAATAATTTCCTAGAAAACTCCTGAAATCTTTGTTATAAACCAAACTGTATTTTAAATGTAAGGAAGTTCCCTATTCCAAGAAATTCTATAATGAATCTTTCTGCAAAATGAAATACAATCTAATACTAGCTATTTCATAATTCCTGACTTTCAGATATAGCTTTCTCAAAGTAATGTACACTTGTAATTTTTAAAGTTATCTTTATTATAGGTAAATACATTCTGAAAAATAATAACAAAGATACCAAAGAATGCAAAATGCAATATTCTTATTAGACAAAAATTTTTTTCCAGATTTATGCTCTTTTTTAAAGGAAGAAAATAAGTATTTATCAAGAGCTTAATATGTAGCAGTCCTAGGCTATTTAAACAATATAAAAAAAAAATAATTCATAGTTTATAATGTTTCTGCCCAGCTCCCTATCCTTACTTTGTGTCAGCTTTTATCATTGTAACCATGCCTCCAGCTCCCGTTAAATGCCATTGTTTTTGTTATTTAAAAAGTGATTTTGATAAATTCTGATAAATTTAGATGTTTTAATCAATTTGTATATTTTTGCAAACAATTTCCTTATCAAAAATTTAAAGAAACAATATATTGCGTATGCTTCCAATCTTGCCTTCCTACCCTTTTGATAAACTAATGGTCTAAAATACATTACTATTAGAAATTGCATCACTATCCTATATTGTCCAAAAAAATGAACTCATAGCATCATGGATTTAGAGCTGGAAGGGACCTCAAAGCCCATCTGCTTCAGAGAAACTAAGACCTGGGAAGGTTAAATGATATGGATAGCCAGGTATTAAGAGGCAAAAGTAGGATTTGAACCCAAGTCTCCTGCAGAGATTGTTTATGCCCTTTCAGTTTCAATGCTAACTTTGTCTTGTGGTAAAACACAACAAAACAAAACAGATGAGTAAAAAATGAAGCACTTAAATAAAAGTTTTAATCATCTTTGATTTTCCCTTTGTAGCAGTGGTAAAAGATAATTATTTTATGGTCAAAGGATATGAAAAGACACTTTTCAGATGAAGAAATTGAAACTATTTCTAGTCATATGAAAA
Organism: Sminthopsis crassicaudata; assembly: GCF_048593235.1. Taxonomy (NCBI): domain Eukaryota; kingdom Metazoa; phylum Chordata; class Mammalia; order Dasyuromorphia; family Dasyuridae; genus Sminthopsis; species Sminthopsis crassicaudata. The sequence goes on from NC_133620.1 coordinate 132,930,828, forward strand.
GGTGTTCCAAATCATTATTAATCAAAGAAATGCAAATTAAGACAACTCTGAGATAACCCTACACAACTCTCAGATTGGCAAAGATGACAGAAAAAGATAATGATAAATATTGAAAAGGATGTGGAAAAACTGAGACACTGATGCATTGTTGGAAGAGTTGTGAATGGATCAAATTGGGCCACTGATGCATTGTTGGTGGAGTTATGAATGGATCCAGACATTCTGGAGAGCAATTTGGAACTATGCTCAAAAAATGTCAACTGTGCATACCCTTTGATCCAGCAGTGTTACTACTGGGCTTATATCCCAAAGAGATCTTAAAGAAAGGAAAGGGACCTGTATGTGCAAAAAATGTTTGTGGCAGCCCTGTTTCGTAGTGCCTAGAAACTGGAAAATGAATGGATGCCTATCAATTGGAGAATGGCTGAGTAAACTGTGTTGTATATGAATGTTATGGAATATTACTGTTCTGTAAGAAATGACCAACAGGATGAATACAAAGAGACTTGGAAAGACTTACATGAAGTGATGCTAAGTGAAATGAGCAGAACCAGGAGATCATTATACACTTCAACAACAATACTGTATGAAGATTAATTCTAATGGAAGTGGTTTTCTTCAACAATGAGAGGATCTAAATCAGTTCCAATTGATCAGTAATGAACAGAACCAGCTATGCCCAGAGAAAGAACACTGAGAAATGAGTATGGATCACAACATAGCATTTCCATTCTTTCTGTTATTTTTGTTTTTCTTCTCAGGTATTTTTACCTTCTTTCTAAATCTTATTTTTCTTGTGCAGCAAGATAACTGTATAAGTATGTATACCTATATTGTATTTAACATATACTTTAACATAAAAAAGATAATCCTTTGGGGGAAGATTAATTTCCATGCACAAAGGGAAAAATTAACTAATAGCTTCCTAGACACATATGTGAGACTCTCTCCCAATGAATCAGGTATCTTTGGGGTTGTCTAGCAACCCAGAAGTCCCTTCTGCTTTCCCCATTACTGTGTCAGGGCAGAGATATAGGCTTTTCTGAATACCATTCATCCCATTCCATTTAATTCCATTCAGATGACATCATACATTTAGTCACAGATCCACCTTGTTCCCAAACTGACTATCATGTATCCATTTTCAAGTCCAGGGGTAGGGAATGTCCAGCTGGTGAGCTGTATAAGACTTGTGAAATCATTTGCTAAGGTTTCAGGCAATGATGAGCTAAAACCTAAAAGCAGGTTCCCACTACTGGAATTATTTAAGTTGATAAATTTGTATGGTCCACAAATGATGTTATAAATATCCAAATGGAACTTAGTATAAAAAAAAAAAATTTCCCATCCCTATAGTTTAGGGCAGATTATTGAGGATAATATTGATCTTTAGTCAATACTTACAATTTTGAAGATCTACAAATCCTCCTCATATATTTAAATTTACTCCAGCTGTTGGGTTACTTACAACCAATAAGGCTCTCTTATTAGACAGAGTGAATGCTTGGGTTTTCTGGTAGGGCAAGTTCCCACTGGAACTAAGAAAGCCCAATGTCATTAGTTTTATCACACTATGGGTAGCACACATCAATGCTCTTCCTTCCTATATAGTCCCAGCTCCGTATGTAGAAAAGCATGTTGTAGATTCATTTGCCTTATACCATTCAATTAACAGTAGTAGGAGTAATTTTTTTTCATTTTTAACCTGTATTATGACATTGGTGTGGGGATTGATTATAAGAATGTAAGTAAATTCCCTCTACCACATAAATTCTAATCTTAGAGTTCTTTGGGGATGCTCAGATAAAATTAACTTAGATCAATTCACATAGGTTCTCTAAGGAAAAGGATTTGTGGTTTTCTTAAAATTCCTGGGTGAGGAAACTCCATCCTCCAATGCAAACTGGCACTGCAGCAGGTAGTTTTAAAAGAGATACCTAGAACACTGAGTGATTAAGTGATTTGCCTAGGGTGACACAGTCAATATGTCAGACACAGGACTTTAATGAAGGTCTTCTGATTCCTATTCTAGTACTTTTATCCACTACACTATGCTGCCTCTTCACAAAGGTAGTAAATGCAGAAACGGAATTTGAACCAAAGCCTTCTTGACCGTAAAAATGGTTCTTTAGTAGCAGTAATAATAATAAAATCTAAATGTTTATTAAATTATCCAGTTAGCATATTCCTAAAAAGAGAAATGTCAATTTAAAAAAAAATTTCAAATATCTAGGAATTGACTCTTTAAAAAAGAGAAAATCTTTAAGAGTACATAATCATACTATAATTATATTCATACAATGCATGCTTATGTGACAAATGGATATAATTTACATAATATAAAAATGTTTCATATATCTAGATTTTTCCCACATCTGATTTTCTGTAAAGGTATAAACTACTGAGTATTGCTGTGTTTAACAAATACTTGACAATTTGTGGTTAAAGTTTATGAATTCATGCCTCGTGGTCATTGGTTATAATTTGTAGTATTTCTTATGAAAGTGGGATTGATATATGAATATTATAGAATATTATTTTTTTGTAAGAAATGACCAACAGGATGATTTCAAAAAGGCCTGGAGAGACTTACATGAACTGATGCTGAGTGAAATGAGCAGGACCAGGAGATTGTTGTATACTTCAACAACAATACTGTATGATGATCAATTCTGATGGACGTGGCCCTCTTCAACAATGAGATGAAACAAATCAGTTCCAACAGAGCAGTAATGAACTGAACCAGCTCCACCCAGTGAAAGAACTCTGGGAGATGACTATGAACCACTACATAGAATTCCCAGTCCCTCTATTTTTGTCCACCTGCATTTTGGATTTCCTTCACAGGCTAATTGTATGCTATTTCAAAGTCTGATTCTTTTTGTACAGGAAAACAACTGTTAGGACATGTATACATATATTGTATTTAATTTATACTTTAACATATTTAACATGTATTGATCAATCTGCCATCTTGGGGGGGAGGGGGAAAATTAGAACAAAAGGTTTGGCAATTGTCAATGCTGTAAAATTACCCACGCATATATGTGGTGGAAGAAAGGAAGAAAGGAAGAAAGGAAGAAAGAAAGGAAGAAAGGAAGAAAGAAAGAAAGAAAGGAAGAAAGGAAGAAAGGAAGAAAGGAAGAAAGGAAGAAAAGAAGAAAGAAAGAAAGAAAGAAAGAAAGAAAGAAAGAAAGAAAGGAAGGAAGGAAGGAAGGAAGGAAGGAAGGAAGGAAGGAAGGAAGGAAGGAAGGAAGGAAGGAAGGAAGGAAGGAAGGAAGGAAGGAAGGAAGGAAGGAAGGAAGGAAGGAAGGAAGGAAGGAAGGAAGGAAGGAAGAAAGAAAGAAAGAAAGAAAAGAAAGAAAGAAAGAAAGAAAGAAAGAAAGAAAGAAAGAAAGAAAGAAAGAAAGAGGAAGGAAGGAAGGAAGGAAGGAAGGAAGGAAGGAAGGAAGGAAGGAAGGAAGGAAGGAAGGAAGGAAGGAAGGAAGGAAGGAAGGAAGGAAGGAAGGAAGGAAGGAAGGAAGGATGAAAGAAAGGAAAGAAAGATTGATTAAAGCTCCAAACAACCTTAAAGATTCATCTAGCATCCAATCCTTCATTTTACAGATGAGCAAACAGGGACAAAAAGAGGAAGGAACTAACAGATGATTATATACGTGATAAAAATCAGGATTTCAAACCCAAGCTTCTGACTTCTAGTTCAACATTGTTCTGCTATCTACTTACACACTGAATCCAGTCCAAACCACACCAACTCTAAAAACCCCCAGCAAACATATATTATGCACCTATGGCATTTTGCCTTTTTTTCTTGCAAGGCAATATTCTGGCATTACCAAGAGGAATATTGTACAGGCTTAGCTCTCAGGCTTTCAATCTTAGGAGGAAAACAAAAATTACATAAATAACTGATCCGAAGGAGAAGCAAATAAAATGATAAAAAAAAAAAAAAAAGGGGGGGGGGAAACTAATAGCTTTCACACAGAGAAGGCTGTGGAGAAAAGTTTACTTGAGATGCGCCATAAAAGAAACAAGGGAATGGGATGAAGTGGCAGTGAGTGAAAAGGCACATGTGAAAGGAAAGATGAAAAAATTTAGAACCAAAAGTAGACCTCTTTGGCAAGAATACTGTATTGTATTTAGAAGACTAGCAGGAGAATAGAAAGGTAAGTTGGAATATAGCTGGACAGGGCCTTCAAATTATACTATATTTTAAAAGAAAAGAAGGAAACATTTTTAAGAGCTTACCATGAGCCAGATGCTTTGCTTTTTTAATAATATATAGAATGATAATTCATAGTGATTTTGATAAATTCTAAATATGGTGATTTTTTTCCTAAATTCATGTGTTTTTGCAAATTTTGTCACAAAATTAAAGTAATACTTCATTATCTATATTTATAGTCTTGTATTCTCACACTCTTGGGTTTATAAACCCAGTGGTGTAAAGGCCATTGTGATCAGAAGTTCCATCAATATTCAGTGATGTGCCCAAAAATACTCAGGATCACGGAAAGGGCTTTCAATTCAGCATTTACTAAAGCCCTTTCTGTTCAAAGTAGATGAGTTAATTTTACAATTTACCAAATATTTTTTAAAATTGCCTTTCCAGGTACCCAGGGGGAGTTTAATAAATGTTGGCCAAATTTAAAGTCCTCTGTATGGTCCAATTCCGTGGTCCTCAAACTTTTAAATAGGGGCCGGTTCACTGTCCCTCAGGGCCGGACTGTAGTAAATACAAAAACTCACACTCTGTCTCCGCCCCCTCAGCCCATTTGCCATAACCCGGCGGGCAGCATTAATATCCTCAGCGGCCCCATCTGGCCCGGGGTCCCATTAGTTAATTTTCCGATTCTCTGCAGGGTGCCCTGAATATGGGGTGATTAATAAGTCTTGGTTTAATTGGAAATTCAAAGGATATGCACCAAAATACAAAGAAGATATTTACAGCACTTGCTCTCAAGTTTACCTTGTATTTGGGGGAGAAGGGAGACGTTGGAAGGGAGGAGAGGAGGGGGAATGGAGGCAGCCCTACGCAGCTCCCTTACTAGAGGAAGACCCTGGGTGCTGGAGGGGAGCTCGCACACGGGCTAGTGGAGAGAATGACAAGGCTTGCACTCACTACGCCTGCGCAACCCCCCGAGGCATGACGTAAGGGGAAGCTGGAGAGGAGACTTAACAAGATTGGCTAAGTCAACCGGAAGTGATGGGAGGAAGGGCGCCCCGCCCCTCTTCCTTGACTGCCGGGATTGCTTACCTTAGCGACGCAGGCAAAAGACAGAACTCTCCGTTGCCGAGCAACCATGCCGGTAGCTACAGGCAAGCATTGTGCGGCATCCGCAAGGTCACTGGAGTGGAGCGGCTCCCAGACCACCTACCAGGGCTGCTTCCCGCTCCGCCTGACTCACTTTGTGCCTCCACTGAGCTTCTGCTCGTGGCACCAGTTGTAGTTTCGCGGGCCGCGCAGCTCGATAGCCTTCTACTGCTTCCCAGCCAAGCCCGTGGACCGCTCGGCGGCCTACCCCCGCCACCATGACCTCCACCGTGGCTGATTCCAGCCCTAGAGCCCCCGGCACCTATACCTTCGCCAGCCGGCCCAGACCCCTGAACTGCCAGCGTCGGCGCTACCGGGACTACTACGGGTCGTCGTGAGTAGCCGAGCCCCTCCCCCACCCCCGCTCCTTGCCTCCCCCGTTCCCCCTCCACATGCTTCCTCCCCAAATCTTCAGGAAGCTCGGGGCCTGGCGAGTTGCAGGGAATACAAGTCAACCAGCAATTATTAAGCGCCTGCTGTGTGCGCTTGTCAGTGGGTTAGACGTCGGGGATACCAAAGCAAACTCCCCGGAGTTCGCCGTCCGAGGGGGAGGCGACGTGCGAACAACTAGTAAACTAAGTGTGGAATAAATCAGAGAGGGAAGGCACTAAGATTAATGAAGCTGGGAAAGGCTTATTTGTAGAAGATGAAATGTTATCTGGTGTTCAGAGGAAACCCAGGGACGGAAATGATATGAAAATGCACAAAGTGGGGAGGAGACGCAGAATCCTACCAGCGAGGATCCGCGCCGGAGAACGGCACCTGGTATTATGTACCGCCGCGCAACCTAAAGCTTCCAACCGCAAATGGTTCAGTCTGGGGTGAAAACGAGGTTACGTACACACGTATGCATACATGCATGTAAATGAATGCAAAAGTCAGTCAAATAGCACTTATTAAGTATGCATATTATTCAGTCCCAACCCCCCCCCTTTCCGGTGTCCCTGCTAATACTTCCGGCTGCATAATCTCGGATCCTGGGACACCGGTCTCCTGGCTGCTTACTGCTGCCCAAGACATTCCATCTGTGAACATTCCGCCTGGTTGTCCCCCATATTGTAACGTTCTCTTTTCGCTCCAACTACTGACCTTCCAGGCTCCCCAAACAAAATTCTGCCTTCTACCGGAAGCCTTCCCTCTTTTATTTACTTCCTCCCTACCCTTTATATGCATCTCTCTGCATGCCATCTCCTCCGTTAAGAGTGTAAGCTCTTTGAAGGCAGGGACTGTCTTTTCCCTTTTTTTTTGTACACCCAGCTTTTAGCATAGGACCTGGCAAATGTTTTCTTTGTTGTTGGGTCACGTCCGACTTTGTGTGAGCTCTTGGGGTTTTTCTTGGCAAAGATATGGAAGTGGTTTGCCAATTCCTTCACCAGCTCATTTTACAGCCGAGGAAACTGAGGCAAACAGGATTAAGGGACTTGCCCAGGATCGCAGAGCTAATGGGTCTGAGGCCAGATTTGAACTCAGAACTCTTATCTACTGGGCCACCTAGCTGTCCCTTAATTAATGTTTATTGATTGATTATTCTCCAGGAGCTCACTGTTAAGGGGAGAAACCATGCGAGCAACTGTATACAAACAAAATGTATGGAGATAATCAGTAGAGGGAAGGTGCTTTCAGGAAGGGGAGTGGGAAGAGGCTTCTTGAAGAAAGTGGGACTTCAGCTGAGACTCAGACACCCAGGGAAGTGAAGGTCAACGATGAGGAGGAAGTTGCAGGCATGGGAGGCAGCCAGTGAAAATGCTAAGGGTGGAGAGGCAGAGTGTGGTGGACAAGGAATAGTAAGGAGGTCAGAGGGATCGGATCAAAGTATGTGAAGAGGAGGACTGAAAAGGTAGAAGGGGCAAGGTGGTTTTGAACAGCAAACAAGATTTTATATTTGGTCCTAGAGCTAAGAAGAAGAGCTATATTTGGTTCAAAATTCCAAAATTTCTGGAATTTACTGAGCAAAAGGATAATATGGACAGACCTGATTTTTAGAAAGATCAGTTTGACACCTGAGTGGAGGATAAATTGGAATGGAGGGAAACATGGGGGGAGGGGAATAGTGAAGTCAGAAAGGAGCATAAGATAAGGGGGCAAAGCTTGAACTTTAGACATGACTGACATGGCTGGTCAGAAAAACAGCTTCATGTTTGAAGGCAAGTTGGAATTTCTGGGGTTTGCTACTTTTAAGAGTTGCTAATGTTTTAGAACACTTCTTAAGTAAAAGAATCTTTTATGATATGAATAGTATCTGTTCTTGAAAACAAGTATTTTCTTAAGGTGGGACACATTTGTTTGGGAAGGTTTGTTTGGTGTGGTGTTTCTGCTCTTTGAAATAACATCAGGATAGCTTTGGAATTTAGATTTTGAGCTGAAAGGAACTTTTGGTAATCTAATGCAGCCTTACTTTATGGGGATGGAATCAAAGACCATGGATAATGGAAAAGCTGCCAAGTGCACCAGAATTCAATATTTTGGCCCTGAGAAAAGAATACTCTTAAGACTAGGGATCTTAAGCTAGATAGGACTCCTCACTCTCCATCTCTCTTTCCCACTCCCTAATTCATTGCCAAATACTGTCAATTCTACCTCGGTTTCTTCTCTTTTACACCCCCTTCTTTCTTCTCACATTGCCCTAGTACAAGCTGTCATCACTTCAGAATGCCCAGGGCTATTGCATCAATCTCCTCTGCCAGGGACAAGTTGCAGAATTTACATTTGATCCTAGAAGTAGTAGAAAACAGCTGGAATTTATTAAATAAGAGAGTGATTACCTGTTATTCCTTCTGTCCAGTGTGTCTTTATTAATTCCAAGACCAAATGCAAAATCCTCTTTGGCTTTTAGAGCCCTTCACAATCTCATACTTGCTACTTTTTTAGTCTTCTTATAATTTAAATCCCTGTAAATTATTAAGGCAGTTAGTATAGTATTTGGAACACTAGGTCTAGAATCAAGACGACCTGCAATCACATTCTGCCTCAAGACCTAAAATTTCCCCTTATTACCGCTTTAGCTGCATCCCACACATTTTGGTATGAGTCTCATCGTTGTCATTATCTTGGGTGAAATTATTGTTTCTATAATTTGCTGTTTCACCCAGTCATTCTTTAAGATGAGATTATTCAGTTTCAAATTACTTTTTGGTCTATTTACCCCTAACTTCTTACTGAATGTAGTTTTTATTGCATTGTGATTTGAGAAGAAGGCATTTATTATTTCTGCCTTCCTACATTTAATTTTGAGATCTTTATGTCCTAATATATGGTCAATTTTTGTATAGTATCCATGAACTGCTGAGAAGAAAGTATATTCCTTTCTATTGCCATTCAGTTTTCTCCAAAGGTCTATCATACCTAGTTTTTCTAATGTTCTATTTACTTTTTTAATTTCTTGTTTTGTGGTTTGATTTGTCTAAATCTGAGAGTGCAAGGTTGAGCTCTCCCACTATTAAAGTTTTACTGTCTATTTCTTCTTGCAATTCTCTTAACTTTTCCTTTAGAAAGTTAGACGCTATACCACTTGGTGCATATATGTTTATATTGATATGGCTAATCACTTAACCCAGGATTCTTCAAACTACACCGCTGAGGATGTTTATGCGGCCCACAGGGTTATGGCAAAATCAGACCAGAAGTAATGTTCGACCTAAACTTGAGTTAGCAGAGTACACTTCAGGCACTGGGCTGAGGCAGCGGAGACAAGAGTATCTGGCCCTCCAATAGCCTGAGGGACAGTAAACTGGTAAAAAGTTTGAGGACCACTGACTTAAACCCATTTACCTTAATTCCTTCTTCAATAAAATGGAGATAAAAACAGCACCTATATCCCAGGGTTGTTGGGAAAATATTTTTAAAGGGCTTAGCACATAGCAGGTTACTAAATAAATATCAACTGACTATCTTGTGAGCCGGGACTGTTTTTTGCCATTCTTAGTATTAATAGTCCTTAGCTCAGAGCCTAGCAAATAATTTGCATCTGATTAGTATTAGTTGAATAGACTACTTCTTAGAATAATATTTTTAAATTTGCAAAGTAAAATACATGGGATTACAAAGGAAACCAATGATATTAAAATATAATGATCAGAATTTAAAAAACAACTAGATTCATGGATCCAACATTAAAAATCCCTGCTTTAAGAAATCTGTCATTTGAATTTCTTAGTAAGCTTTTTTTTAAAATGAAAATACATGTAGCATTTATTTTATATATGTTAATAAGATATAATATATACAATTAGTATTATGTATAGTATAAATATTCATACCTACATTATACCCAAATATAATTCACCATTCAATCAATAAGTATTTATCAAACTCATACTGTATTCCAAGACACACTATTTTAGGTAACCTTAATAAGGATAAAGACAAAAATGTTCTTGCCCTTCCAGAGTTTGGGTTCTAAAGGGCAGACACAATGTAAAAGTTCCATGATAGAAGAGATTATTTGATTTTTAGCTTTGAATCCCCAGAACTTATCCTAGCCCCAGCATATAATTGTGGCTTAATAAATATGCTTGTTGAGGAGGAACATGTGATATAAGTACATTCAAGGCCTTCTTGATGGAACACTAAATTGGCTCATGATGAGGAAAGGCCTTAATTATGAGGTAGCATTTGAACAATGCTTTGAAACAAGAGTTTGTCCTAAGGCATTTTTCTCAATACTAACAATTGATGATCTCATCATTTTCCTTGGGTTTAATAATAATCTCTAAGCAGATGATTTCCAGATCAGTAAAACTAGCCCTAATCTCTCTCTCAGTTCCAATCACCAATTGCTTATGAGATAGTTTAAACTGAATATTCTCTAGACATTTCATACTTAATAAAATCCTAAACAGACTGATTATCCTTCCTCCCAACTCTTGCTCTATTCAGTTTCCCTTACTGCCCACAGCGCTACTGTTAAGATTACAAGGTGAGAACTCAGGCTGTCTGGACAGTGACAAAGTGAGAACTCGGGTTGTCTGGACAATTACAAGGTGAGAACTCAGGTTGTCTGGACAGTGACAAGGTGAGAACTCAGGTTGTCTGGACAATTACAAAGTGAGAACTCAGGTTGACTTGACAGTTCTCTGGCTCAGATCTTTGGTTCGGGCTTTTAAAGGGAGTTTACACCTTAGGAATTCTAAGAGGAGCAAGTTCATTGGTGGAAGTATTTCCCCACGCCCCATTGAGTTCTCACATGCCTATTCTCTGGGAGGATAAAAGAAGGGCAGCATTGGGTCTGAGAGAATCGACTCTGGGATAGAGTTTTGACACCAAGCAGGCTGAAAGGAGACCAGTCTGATCTGAGGAAGGACAAAAGTTGGAGGAGATTCAGAGCTCCCAAGAAACCTGAGCACAGAGGACAAGATTTTACAGATCTCCTCCCAGAGGAGGATTATAATTGAGCAAACAACTGGACCCTCACAATTCAAGAACTTTACACACTACCATGGTGTAATTATAGACTCCTCACTTGCACTCATCTCACATCCATTCTATAACTAAGTCCTATCATTTCTACCTTAGCAGTGTCTCACATAGACCCTTTTCTCTGCTTTTAGCCACAACCCTGATACAGAACTATTAAAAATAGCCTGCAGATTTGGCTTCCCTGCCCCAAAACCATTCAACACTACTAGAGTGATCTTCCTAAAGCCAGAGGACTAATCATGCTACCATTCCCCTCACATCTCCCTCCCATCCCCAACTCAACAAACTCTAGTAGTTCTATTGCCTCTAGCATCAGATATAAAATCATCTCTTTGACTTTCTTTTTTTTGTTCCAGAATTATTTTATTTCTCTTTTTGTAATACCTTTTTATTTTTCAAAATACATGCAAAGATAGTTTTCGTATTCACCTTTGCAAAATCTTGTGTTCCAAATTTTTCTCTGTACCTTTCCCCCACTCCTTCCCCCAGATATCAAATAATCCAGTATATGTTAAACATGTGCAGTTCTTCTGTACATATTTCCATACTTATCAAGCTGCACAAGAAAAATCAGATCCAAAAAAAAAAAGCAAGCAAACAGCAACAAAGATGAAAATACTATGTTGTAATCCATATTCAGTCCCTATAGTCTTCTCTCTGGGTGCAGATTGCTCTCTCCATAACATGTCTGTTGGAATTGGTCTGAATCATGTCATTGTTGAAAAGAGCCTCATCCATCATAGTTGATCATTACATAATCTTGTTGCTGTGTACAATGTTCTCTTGGCTCTACTCACTTCACTCAGCATCTTTCATGTAAGTCTCTCCAGGCCTTTCTAAAATCATCCTATTCATCGTTTCTTATAGAACAATAATATTTCATAACATTCATATACTGTAACTTTTTCAGCCATTCCCCAATTGATGGGCATCCATTCAGTTTCCAATTTCCAGTTTCCAATTTCCAGTTCCTTGCCACTGCAAAAAGGGCTGCTACAAATATTTTTGTACATGTGGATCCTTTTCCCTTTTTTATGATCTCTTTGGGACACAGATTGTACTGTTTGATAGCCCTTTATAGAGCAGGACTTTTTAAACTTTTTCTCCTTGCAACTTCTTTTCACCAATTATTTTTGTGATCCTGGGTATATACGTATACAACGTAGATATACAAATCGATCATTTATTGAAAATAAACCATAGTTTCATGACTCCCACATTTCAGTTACAAGATCCATGTGTAGCTACAAACTATGGTTTAAGAAACTGAGATTTAGAGAAAGTACCAAAGGGATATTGGGTAGACATCTATAGGAGATTTACAAGAAGACATGGACAAGTGAATAAAAAGGTGTAAATGCTTCTTGGATGCTTTATCATTGGTGGGTGATTTTTGGGGTAGTTTGTTTAGAGTGAGCCACATTCCATAAAACTTCTTATACACCTTACCCCCTTTTCTTTCAGCTTTTGGTCTCTTAGTGAAAAAGTCATCTCCTCTACCAGATTTTAGATGGCACTTACAGGATATTAGATTTTGAACTGAAAAGGACCTTATTGTTATTCAGTCATTTGTTTCAGTTGAGACTAACTTTTCATGACCCTATTTGGGGTTTTCTTGGCAAAGATACTGCCATTTCTTTCTCCATCCAATTTTACAGATGAGGAACTGAGAATAAATAGTATTAAGTGACTTGCTTGAGTTACATAGCTAATAAGTATCTGAGGCCAAGATTTGTATTTAGGAAGATGAGTCTTCCTGACTCTAGACCCAGTTTTCTATTCACTGAGTCATCTAGCTACCCCAGAAAGTGAGACTTCATTTAGTACCTTGCCAAAGGTCACAAAAGAACAAGTACCAACCAGGAATTCTCTCTCCCATGACTTGGTTTATGTCCCATGACATCTCTCTCTTTATTCTTATCACTTTGTCTTGTAAATATCTGCGTGTGGCTGTGTGTCTGAGTGACATTTAATAAGTGTTCTTTTGAAGTTGTTGATGTTCGTACTTAGCTGTCTTTTTAGTCACTCTATCTCCCTGATCTTGATCTGGTTAAAAAAACACAATTTTTTTCCTATCCTTTTGGATTCTTCTCCTAAATAGAGGCACCAAATTTAGAGTCGGAAGACATAGAAGCAGTCCTGAGTCAAGTGCTTATTAGCTGTGTGACTGAGGAGGTCACCTGAACTTTAAGCAGTCTCTCTATTTGTCAGCTAATATCAAAAATACTTGTGTTACCTATTTCAAAGAATTGTTGTGAGAATATTGTTTTGTAAGCTCTAAAATGCTGTATAAAAATCATTACTATTCTCTTTTTTGAAGTGTCTTGAGAAATTCATTTGAAATTGTCATCGCCAGAGTAGGTTTCTTTTATTTGAAATCATTTCATTTCTAGCCATCTTGAATAAAACTTTAGTAATTTAACAGAATCTATGGATCATATAGAAACATATATTTATAGTCAGAAAGGAACTTAGAGGTTGGTTGATCTATTTCTCTTATCTATGAATGAGGAAAATGCATCCCAGTGAGGTTGAGTTATTTGCCCAAGTTTTACCAATGTTCTTACCTTATAGCCTCATTTTTTTTTCTCAAGTATATTTTACAAGTGATACATGAAATAAAAATCTGCAAGGAAGTAAAACTGAATCACAGTGACATCAGTGGAGAGATGTGTAATAAGTATAAGCAGACTATGAATTATCAGTGAGAAACCTCAAAAGAAATGTCTGGTAACAAGAGAAGGTGGTCCAGATTAGGGATGAGGAATGTCAGATGAATAGCCAGTTTATTCCACTGTTACCCTTAAAATGTCTGGAGAAATCAAGGAAGGCCCTAAATATGTTGTGAACTTCAGCAGGACTTGAATACGATTCACATAGCATATGTAGGAGGTGTGGATGTGCTATGCTACAATTTTCATTGTTGGAGGGAACTACCAAATCAATGAGATCAGAGATCCATCCATTATTTGAGGTAATACTGCTCATGATATTGTTTCATCCTTTGAGTATTTTGTAGATATACTTGTACTCAAAACTGTTTTCCTGGGCTATCCACAAAATAGGTAGGGTAGTTCAAATTATCTTTAATGCTAGCTGATAAATAAGGAGACTGAGTCCCTCAAAGTTCCAGTGATGCACTTAGTCACACAGTTAATAAGCTCTTAACTCAAGACTAAAACCTTGGCCTTCTGCCTCTTAACTCCACTGCCTCTATTTGAGGGAAAGAATATTTGTCATAGTCATAATAAGTTATGGTACTTAGCAAAAATCAAATTGTAAGAAAGGACTAAAATGCAAAGAAGGCTGGTATTCTCTGCACAATTAATATCAACTTTAAGCCAACCTTTTAAAACAAGCTGCTGTTGACTCTGAAAAATGAGACATACAAGAAAGAAGATAATAAGGATTAAATATAATTTTGGGGAGAGAGTTTAGCTAATAGCAAAAATTTACCACATGACCCAGAGAATTCACAAACCATCTTTTTCAGGAAAGATAATCATCTTGCTAACATGAGGGATCCTTTTTAGAGTCTCTTGAGAATCAGTTCTTTGAAATGTATCTAATTTATAACTTAACCTTAGTGCCAGAATAAAATGTTCTGGTCAGATCTATGCCTCAGGAAGATGATTTTATTAGCATTGTGGAAGATATGCATTGTAAAGGGATGAAATTGTAAGACCAGGAAGACCATTTATTTAGGGGAGGCTGTTGGAGGTAAGAAGTGATAATGATTTGAACCTAGGAATAAATGATAGCTCTATGAGTGGAGAGAGGGAGAATGAAGGCAAACAGTGTAATTTTGGAAGTGTCAAGGGAAGATGGTTGCAAAGTTAATTGAATAGTTATTATTAGTGCATAGTCCTAAGATTGTGCATCCTTAGCATTCTCTCAGTGCCCCTTCAGAAGCAGAAAGGGACTGTAAAAGATTGAATAGTATATTTGTTTCAAGCATGGCCTTTACGAAAAAAAACATTATTTGGTGGCTAATTATTCAGTGATGGGCCTATCTGCACTCAGAATTTGGAATCATGAATTTATCTTTGTGAGATAAGTTCTTTAGGAACGAGAATTACTTTGGTTTTTGTTGTTGTTGTTGTTGTTTTTATTTCTATAGTACCAAGCACAGTTCCTTCTTATATATACATATGATAAAGACATATTTGTGGAATTGAAAGAGTCTGACATTGTGTCATTGAACCCTTATGCAAAGCCTTCTGCTTTTAAGAAGGTTCAGAGGGTTACTTCCGTTTTTCAATAATCAGAATAGAACTTTAGTAATTTAACAGATTGAGTCAAAATCATTTTTAAAAAATCTTAAGGACTAAAAAATAGTGAGATACTTTACTAAATCTTAAGGACTAAAAAATAGATACTTTACTAATTTACTTATTAAGCATAAAAGTCGTTCTTTTATTAATTTATTTCAAATCCCTGAATGAAGCAACTTATCACTAACATAGCAGGTTTTGTTTTTAAGTGGACCAGTTTTGTGGTCTATGGGCTATATTGTAAGAAAAGTATTCTTTTTTAAATATCCATTCTGTAGAATAAATGCTATTAATATTTAATTCAAATTTAAAAAACAGTTAATAATTAGTGGTCATTTAAAATTTGACATTTTCTAGAGATGAAGAACCCATTCGTTATGGAAACATTATGTATGACAGAAGGGTTATACGAGGCAACACTTATGCTCTACATACATATCCACCGGTAAGTGCTTCGAATGATCTAATATTATTGTAATTTTAATATGTCTGTATTTAACAATATTAGATTATTTGTTGCCATGACAAATAAAATATTATAAGCCATTCAAGAAATAGAATGTATAAATTAATCATTTTAAACTATTTTATATTTCTTATACCACTTACTATAGCATTTTTTTTGAAACAGGTATAGTTCCCCAACCAAACAAATGCAATTGTAGCATTATTCAACACAGGTTTCCCACCCCTCTAAAGATTAGTGAAATTTTACATTTTTATTGCATATACTTTTGATTACTTATCCATGCCTAAGTTTATCCATTTTAGACTACAAATACTAAAGAATATAAGGAACTATGTCTATATGTCACTGAACTACAGCATTTCAGAGTTTGAAGGGTCCTCAAAGAGTACTTACTTACCCTTTGTACAACTAATTATCTTAATTATCTTGAGAGAGTTGTCTAAAGCATTAAGGATTTAAGAGATTTTCTCAGGTCACACAGGCAATATATGAAGGAAGCAGAATTCAAATCCAGATCTTCCTGGCTGAAAATTCAACAGTGATAAATGTAGTTTTATAGTAAGCTTCAAAAAAATCTATGATACAAATACAACATAAGGGAAGTATGACTAGTCACCAAGTCAAAAAAAATTGCATTAGTAGGGTAAGAATATTCAGTGCCAATAAAAATCACAAGCCTAGTTCTGTATCCCAATCTTAAATTTCATCTTATAAGATTCACTTCAATATAGCTTTTCAGAAACTTTTTAGATACTGATGACCATTCTCCTTGTTACCTTTTTTCCTAGCTTTGCATCATCTACAAAATTTGAAAAGCATTTGATTTTACTCTTAATCCATATCACTGATAAAAGCATAAAGTAATACAAGGCTAGATATAGATCCCTAGAGCACAAATAACTTCTATTTCTTCAAATGTTTCTCACATGGTATGATTTTTGAGGCCCTTTAACCATTCTTCATAATACTTAACTCATCAAGTCAGGTTTGGTTTTTTTTACTCACTTTATAACATGAATTTTTTTTCATTTCTAATGGTGATAATATTTCTAAATTATATTACAAATTTCAATGATCATGCTAATTATAAACTCTTGTAACAATACTAAAAATTATTGTTTTTTTCCTAGTACAAAAGAAGCAGCTTTGAAGTAAAACCACTTGTTTTTTCTCTTATTATAATTTAGTTTTTAAAAAATCTCCTTTGGTATACTTCTTATTTTTCATTTGCCCTTTTAAACTAGATTGACACACAAGAAATGTGTGCAATGATTGTCATTAGAATACACTTAAATTCTTAACTGGATCTGTTTTCATCAATAGTGATATTCCCTCCAATATTGCAGATCACGACTTCTCCATGCTTACCTATACAATTCTTGTCAATGTACTTAATTAAATTTGACATGAGATCCAACCCCTGTGGGTTGTAAACTTATCAACTATATTTTCAGAAAACTATGATGAAACATATTACTCATATGTTGGAAGAGAAATAAAAGGCACAAAGTACAAAAACAGACATTTTTTAATGTTGTCAACAAGAACATTAGGGAAAGCAGTTTGCAGAACCCTGACTTCTACAAAGACCTGAGTGCTAATTTTGCCTGCGCAAGTCACTTAAACTTTCTGTACCTCTATTTTCTCATCTGCAAAATAGGGATGATAACAGTACCTATCTTGCAGTGTTATGAGGATCAGTTAAGATAACATTTGTCAAGTGCATTTCAAATCTTAACTCACTATATAAACTCTAGCTATCATTATTTTTGAATATGCTTCATTATTCCAGGATTGTTTTTTTTTCTACTTTCTTTCTTTTGACTAACTGGGGATGCAGAGTAGGGGAAAGAAAAGAGTGCTATCCCCCAAAAAAGAAGAACGTTAAAGCATTTTTAAAGGCACAGAAAAGCAGAGAAGGCAGTTCAAAAGGAAGCATAGACAAGGCAGCATTTAAGTAACATGAATTTATTACATACTTTTTGGAGAAAATGAGTTTTTAAATGGAGATTCATGGATTTATTTAGAATCCTTTTTTGTCTTCGGGTACATATAGATATGTCTTTTTGGTGTTTACATATAGATATGTCTTTCTGGTGTTTAAGTTCATAACAAAAGATATAAATTGTAAAATAAATAAAATTTAGCATATTGCCACCAAAAGAGACTATTGTAGTAATTCAAGTGTTGGGGTGGTGGACGCTTAAGGACTCAGAACTAGATCTCTAGTGGCTGTGTTTGAACACAAAGAAGAGGATATAGAGAATAGCAGACAAGATTTGACATTGGACATTCATGTAAGGTGATAGTTGAGGAGTGGAAGATGACACTAAAGGAAAGCTGAGTGACTAAAAGAATGGTGGTACTCAAAACACTAGTACACTCAGCAGTAATAGGAAATTAAAAGAGAGTTTTGATAGAGAAAGACCTCTGTTTTGGACATAAATTCAAAATGCCTATAGGATATCCAGTTCAAAAGGTCTGGTAGGGTGATTTAAACTTGGGAGACTGATCCTATAGATCTGGAAATAATTTACATAGAGACAATAATTGAGCCCACTGGAGTTGTTAAGATAATCAAACCAGTTAATATGAAAAGAAAAGAGGGTCCAGGATAGACATCTGAGGGAAGCAACAGTTAGTAGTCATGATACAAAGTCAGCAGATGGTACAAAGGAGCATGGACAGGTAGAAGAAATAAGAGCAGTGTCACAGAAATCTAGAAAGGAGAGCATATTCTGCTTTTTAAAAAAAAAGCCTCAGAAAATGAAAGAATTGTACTTGGTCTCCGAGATTCCTTCCAGTTTCAAATATATGATCCAATGATTAATGAAAATAATTGCACGTTCAGCAGAAGGAAAGAACACTAATCATCTCTTCAAAAAAGCACAGGTAAGCAGGGTTTCAACATACAAATTAATAAACAAAAGAAAGTTAAGTGCTTCCAGATAACAAACTAAAAGAAATGTGGCTAGGCTTTGAAAAAGCCTTACATATTTTTGTTTGATTTTCTTAAAAAAAAAAAAAAAAAAAAGCTCACTCTTGGAGACATTTCAAGAAAGCAAAGTAAGTGTGTATCCCCCTCCCCCAGGCTGGGGTTAAGTGACTTGCCCAGGGTCACACAGCTAGGAAGTGTTAAGTGTCTGAGATCAGATTTGAACTCTAGTCCTCCTGAATTCAGGGCTGGTGCTCTATCCACTGCACCACCTAGCTGCCCCCACAAAGTAAGTGTCAAAAGCTAAAAAATCTAAGAAGTAAAAGACATAGAAGTGAATAATATTTCATGGAGGAAATTTTATTCCTTCATATTATATCTGTATTGTTGGTAGCTAGATCATATAAAGGAACTACTGTCAGCTGGAGATTGAAGAGAAAAGCCAAGAAGATTAGTCATGAAAGAAGTGGTCAAGAAGCTAATAATTTTTTCTTCTGCCTTTGAAGAATTGGAGGAGGAATTGAAGGAGATTATTAGGAGAGGGTCAGAATTTCAAATTAGGTACTGACAAAAGAAAGTGACAAGACTTTTGTTGTATACAATGTTCTTTTGGGTCTACACACTTCACTTAGCACCAACTTTTTCTGAAATCGTCTTGGTGATCGTTTCTTATAGAACAAAAATCTATTACATCCACATACCATAACTCATTCAGCCATTCCCCAACTGATGGACATCCCCTCAGTTTCCAGTTACTACCAAAAAAAGAGCTGCTACAAATTTTTTTTGCACATCTGGTTTTTTTTCCCTTTTTTATTATCTCTTTGGGATATGGCCCAATACAGACACTGGTAGATCAAAGGGTATGCCCACTTTTATAGTCCTTTGGACATAATTCCAAATTGCTGTCCAGAATGGTTGAATTAATTCACAACTCTACCAACAATGCATTAGTGTCCCATTTTTCCAACATCCCTTCCATTATATATCATTGTCTTTCCTTGTCATCTTAGCTAATCTAGAGGTATGAAATGGTACCTCAGAATTTTCTTAATTTGCATTTCTCTAATCCATAGAGATTTAGAGCATTTTTTGGCTTTAATTTTTTCATCTGAAAATTGTCTGTTCATGTCCTTTGACCATTTATCAACTGGAGAATGGCTTGTATTCTTGTAATTTTGAGTCAATTCTCTATATATTTTAGAAATGAGGCCTTTATCAAAATCCTTGAATGTAAAAAATTTCCCCCAGTTTTCTGCTTCCCTTTTTATCTTGGATGTATTAGTTTTGTTTGTACAAAACCTTTTTAATCAAAATTAGCCATTTTGCATTTCATAATATTCTGTAATTCTTAATTCCTATCTTCTCCATGGATCTGAGAGATAAGCTATCCCCTTCTCCTAATTTGCTTATAGTATCACCCCTTATTTTAAATCATGAATCTATTTCAACCTTATTTTGGTATTAGGTATAGGGTATTAGGTATTGGTTAATGCCTAGTTTCTTCCATACTATTTTTCAGGATTTCCAGCAGTTTTTGTCAAATAATGAGTTTTTATACCACATAAGTTGGAATCTTTGGGTTTATCAAACATTAGATTACTATAGTCATTTGTTATTGTGTCTTATGAACCTAATATTTCACTACTCTCACTACTCTTATTTCTTAGCCATTTGGCATTAACTAAGACTGCTGCTATTATAATATAGTTTTAGATCTGTTACAATTAAGATACCTTCATTTGCTTTTTTTCCCCATTAATTCCTTGAAATTCTTGACCTTTTAAAGTTCTTTCAGATGAATTTTGATAATATATATGATATTATTTTTTTCTAGCTCAATAAAGTAATTTCTTGGCAGTTTGATTGGTATGTCACTGAATAAATTAATTTAGGTAGAATTGTCATTTATATTATATTAGCTCATCCTAAAAGCAAAAATGTATATATATATATATATATATATATATATATATATATATATATATATATATATATATAAAATCAATAAAATTCATGAGATTATATCAGTAGATAGAGACAAGGAGAAAGGAAAGGAAAGTATTATATACTTAGTTTGTGCCAGGCACCAGGCTAAGTGTTATAATGTCATTTCATTTGATCTCTTTACAGATATTCTTTCATTTAAGTAAGCCTTTAATAATACTCATGGGATGATTTAGATTGAAAAATACAATAAAAAGTGAAGAAAAAAGGCATCATGGCCACATAAATAGTGGGCCTCAATCAAGATGATCTAAAATCAAAATCTTTCTTTGATAATGACTTTGCGCTACCTAAGCGAATTATGATCTCTTAGTGCCCTAGGCAACTCTGCTAAAATTTGGAGGGCTGGCCCTCTTCTGCTTTGGTTGGAATTTCCTCATTGTTCAAATAGCAATGAAAACAAACAAAAAGCATAGGAATAGAAAGATTTTTTTCTTCTTTAATACAGAACAATTAAGACCAATGACATATATTCTCACTAAAAATAACTGATTGTCACCACTGCCATCTGTCACCAGTATAACTTGAGAATATCTTAGATATGTTTGCAAGTATTTGTTTTAATTTCATTTTTTGCTTTAATTTTATATCTGAAGAATTTAATAAATATAATTTTAATAAATTAAATGTTTACATATTTAGAAAGACCAAGAAATTCATTTCATTGAGATAATTTTTAAAAAATGAAAGATCTGCTTTTTAAAATAAAATATTAAGAGAAAATAGGAGATATTGATAGAAATAAAAATGACATTATGATCATTACATTGTTGTTCATTAATCTACCAAGGCATAAATTCCTGTTTGTGGGCAACCTTACAGTGATTTTGATGACAGTCATCAGAAGGATATACATATAAACATAAATCTATAAAGATACAGACAATGAGGGGGGGCACTTTTGTTACTGTTGTTTCAAATTTAATATATATTAAAATATATATAATTGAAGTTGACAGTTTCATATACTGTCTGTTTCTATTCTTTGTATATTGAAACATTCACGTTTGTTTGTTTATTTCATTTAAAAAAAAAAAGACTACCTCTCAAAGCAGCCCATTTCAGTTTTGGATATCTCCAATTTTTAGGAAGTTTTTTTTTTTTACATCAAGCTTAAGTTTACTTCACTTCTAACTTCCATCTATTTATTGCTCCTCATTCTTCTGAACAGAACAAGCCTAATACATCTTCTGCAAGACAGCCCTTCAAATACTTGAAGCCAGTGATCATGTTTCTCTCAAGTTCTCTCTTCCACAGGCTAAATATCCCTATATCTTTAACTAAATTTCCAGATAGCATGATCACAAGACGCTTCATTATCCTGGTCAACTAGTAAGAATATTCTCCAACTTACTGTCTTTTTAAAATGTGGCACCAAGAAATGAACACAACACTGCAGATGTTGTTTTGCCCAGGGAAGACTTATTACAGTACTGTTGCTATAGCAGTAAGATAATAGAAGGTAAAGAAGAGGAGGGAACTTCCAGGTAACATGATCACTGAGATGAAAGTTTAGACATTTTCTCGGATCCTCACAGCCTCTCATACCTTTCCAAAACAGAAATTATACAAGAAAGATAAAGCAATTTCATCTGCTTCCATTGTCTGAGATACTAAGAACTAAAAGAAGGTTAAAAAAATAAAGTGTCTACTTTGAGTTCAATTAGCACCCCCTCCCCTACAACCCACCATGAAATGAGGTTGCATTAGTCATCTGGATCCATGGACTTGTAACAAAACACAACCCATTCTTGCCTTCTTTCTAGTGCCATGGAGATCCAAGTGCCACACTGCAGAAATTTGCTGAGGTCCCAGCACCAGCACCCTGGTAGCGCTCTGTACTGAAAAAGATCACTACAGGAGAACAAGAAGAACAGAGAGTACACATCTATGCTTGATAATCCCACACCTGAACCCCTCCCTTACTCCCAGAACCTCAGAGATCCAAACTACAAAGGACAGAAATCAACCCCACAGCATGGCAGTATTCTTAACTGTCTGGGCAGGTAACTGAGAAACAGAGGGAACAGGGGGCTGTATAGGACTATGTGGCATTCCACTAAGCCTAAGGATAAGCGCTAGTTCTATACCCCTTAAAGTAACTTGGGACAGAGACCTAAACTAATGAATTTTGAATTACCCATTATGTTAGGAAAGTAAGACACTTTGAAATCCAGCCTCCAGAGAAACCACCATCAAAGGGAAGAGAGTCAGAAAGTGAACAGTAAGGGAAAATAAAGAAGGGAAAACACTGAAATTACCAAGCTTTTCAGAAGGATAAAAACTCAAAAGACCTC
Source organism: Sminthopsis crassicaudata (assembly GCF_048593235.1). Taxonomy (NCBI): domain Eukaryota; kingdom Metazoa; phylum Chordata; class Mammalia; order Dasyuromorphia; family Dasyuridae; genus Sminthopsis; species Sminthopsis crassicaudata. Next base: position 132,953,539 of record NC_133620.1, read on the forward strand.
AAACATAGACAAATCTACAAAGAAATTATTAAAAACAGAAGAAAATATGGATTTCAGCTTTAGTAAGATGAGTTCAGGCTTCTATCAAGACTGCAAAACAAAAGGGAAATTGCTGAACACTTGAAAACACTGAAGATCTTGTAGAATTTGAGAACATTGAATGACAGGAGTTCCTAAGTGATTTAAAAAGAGAAATGAGAATGAGAGTATGATTTATGGCTTACATAGCAAAAATAATGAGAAAAGAAAAACAAGTCTACAATGGCAAGTTTTATGGAAGAAACAAGAGAGGACAATTGTTTGGGAATGCAACTATATGAAAATGAAGGAAAATCTCAAAGAAAAAAAGCAAACTATTCAAAGAAAAATATTTATCTGGAAGACAAAATGGGTAGAGAATATGTCCCTTAGAGTAGTAAAGTAAGTAAAAAAAAAACCCTCAAACCCACAATAGAAGAAAAGTTCAGAACTTGTGAGCAATAGCATTTGGAAAAATGAATAGATCACCTCCAGGAAATATTGAAGAACTGGAAAGAAAATAGATACCTTTGATTGCAGAATAACTAAAAATTGGTGGTACATGAATATACTGATAAATTAATATGGTATAAGACATGGATTTGAAGAAACCAAAGAAAGAAGCATGAACTAATTTTAAGTGAAATAAGCAGAACCAGGAAAACAGAACACTTGATGATTATATCAATCCTAAATGGAAAGAACAAGAAAACAGTACTGTGTAATTATCACAACTTCAAAGAAATAATTAGAAAATTTTGCCTCCCTTCTTTGCAGATGTTATGCATGTGCAGTGTGAAGCTAATACTGTCAAATTTGGTTGATTTGAAACTGATAAAAATGTAATAGAGAAAAATGAGAAAAAATTTTCTTTGAAATACATAAAAATTTCTTTTAGCACTTGACATCTTCTAATCTTAACTGATGGTCTTTTATATTTCTCAAATTGATTTATTTGGTGCTATGTGATGTAGAAACTAAATCCCATTTTCCCCATCAGTTTTTATTCCCCATCAGTTTGTATTGAATAATCCCTTTTTCTGTATTTAGTAAATTTGGATTTATCAGAAGATAATCTATTACATGTCTTTGCTTCTGATTCTGGATTACATATTCTTTAACTACTTTTTGAAATCCCTTTTAAGATAGAATTATTCCACTTGTCTTATAAAATCTTGTAATTCAGGACTGCTTTTCTTTTTTTTTTCCCTTATGACCCCTATGAATAATTTTGATGTTACATTAAATCTGTAAAATAATTCAGATAAAATTGCCATTTTTATTATACTGCGCTTACATCTAAAAATCAAATTCAGAAGATATGTTTAATACTAGATGAACCCCCAAATTGTAACTTTTGTTTTAGGGATTATCATGACATAAAGGGCCTGGGTAAACTTTAGGAAACTTATTCAATGGTTTGTAACCCCTTCCCATGAAATCTGGAGAAAATCACTACCTAATTGGCTATAACTTAACTCTAGCTCTAAATAGTATTTAGAACTAGAAAGAACTTTGGACATCATCTAATCTAAATAAGTCATTTTATAGATCAGGAAACTATACTAGATAAGGTCCTGACTTGTCTCAGAATAGATGACAGCTTGTTTTCTAAACTCCATTCTTGACTATGATATGTACTGTAAGACACTGAGAGAAGAGAAAATTTTGAAGAAAAATTTTTGTTATATTGAAAAAAAACCTTTCAATAAACAACTCTGTCTCAAATGTCTTCCCCATTTTAGTTTCCTGAGTATACCCAGAAATTTTCTGTTGTTTCTGAAGTTTCCCATTGTCCCCAAGTGTGGCTCTGATTCATCTAAAAAGTTGACTTTTTAGCTTAAAAGCTTAAAAAACTTTAAAAATCCTCTCTGTTGCTGGCTTGGCCATTGCCACTAAGGAGAAGTACTTCTCAAGAGTTTTCTCTATCTAGCAAAATATTCTTATTCTGCTCTTTCAGCATCACAGTTTGAATGACACCATGACACTCTGGTAACTTCGCTGGCTAAAAATGTCACTACACATTGTACTATGTAAAAAACATAGATCAGCTTACCCCTCTTATTCAGAATTATAACGAGATTTTTTGTTTTGTTTTGTTTTCTTAATATTGTACCCAAAAAAATACATTAAAATGGGATCATTATTTGTGGAAATATGTATAGAGAAATTGCCCATGTTTAACATATATTGGATCACTTGCCAACAAGGGTGGAAAGAGAGGGGAAAAAAAAACAAGGTTTTGTCAGGGTGAATGCTGAAAATTATCCCATTTATATATTTAAATATATAATTTTAAAATGGGATGATTAGGGAAAATTAGGAGACAGAGATTCTCAAAAGTATCATAGAGGGAATTCCACCCAGAAACTGTAAATTACTTTCAAAAATATCTTAATAAGTAGGTGCTAAGCCCAAAATTTAGTACACTGATCCAAAGGCCTGGTTGTTCTATTCTAATCATAGCTCTGCTGTCATTGTTCTTTAGCTTCAGAAAAATCCCCATCACAAACTTTAGATTTGAATATGTGAAGGACAAATGCTGAAATAGTTTCCCATTTAACCCTTGGAGAGACTATGTTCTGGACATGGATAGATAGATAGATAGATAGATAGATAGATAGATAGATAGATATTTTATACAATGCTTAGCACGTGCACTGTGCTAAGCATTTAATCCTCACAATAGCCCTGGAGGTAAAGTGCTATCCCTATTTTATAGTTGAGGAAACTGAGGCAAAGAGATTAAATGACTTTCCCAAGGTCACACAGCTGACACACAAGTGTCAGGTAGATAAAAAAGAGAAAGAGGTTTACTTATTAAGTGTTTAGTATGTTCCAGATACTAAGGACAACAAAACAAGCAAATGAGAATCCTTGCTTTCAAGGAGTTTTAATGGGTAAAAAAGAGTATAAAAAAGGAAGTTGCAAATGAATAGGAAACCACATGGTGATAGGATTCCAGCATGGGCTAGAAAGTGTGAAGAAAGATTGGGCCCCAGCAACATCAGGGAATGTCTTGGAGTTAATAAAGCACTCTTAATTTTTTCCCTCATTAATTCCTACTGCTTGGATGTGACTATCAGTTTCCCCCAAAGTTTTAAAGAATCTGCTAGTTATCAGACCTGCAGGTAGAAGCCATGTTTCTCCAAGCTTGTGTTCTTTCCACTGAATACCATGTTGCCTCCCAAATTAATCAATGAAAGAAGAGAAGTGGGAGAATCCCAATAGGTACTAACCTATAATTTACCTAATTTTAATCCTAAACTAAGAAATATTTTACATCATTTCTCAGACTTCTCAACCTGATCCTGTTGAGCTCCAAAGACAACAAGAGGCCAAGAGGAAAGCACTTGCCAGGAAGCGAGCTAGAGAACATCTTCGACCAAGAAGTCCTGAACCTGTAGAGGGCAGAAAGCATGTTGATGTTCAGACAGGTATAAATTTCACACAAAATCATCATTTTTGTCTTGTTTTTAGACTTAACAATTTAAAAAAATATCTTCTGTGTGCAGAGAGTACTGCACTGTGTTATAGCACCACCTACCTGGTCAGAGTAGGGGAAAAAATTTCCTACTGCCTCTCTAATATCGACTATCAAACTATTTCTGCATAGACCAAGGGGAAAAAAAAAACATTTCTGTTCTTAACTCTCTACCCTTTAGCATAAATAATGCAAACATCTCCTTTGACACACATTGGAGCATGGTGCAACAATGTAGAATGGTATTCTGATTCTTTAATTTTGTGCTAATTACAAATAGATGAAATCTCACTACTCATCTGGCCTTCCCTCTTTCAATGGCCTGTTTGCCTCATCTCTTTCTGGGAAATGCTGTGACCAGTCAATCCTGTGTGCAGTAGACTTGATGAGTGCCCCTAATTTAAGAATAAGATCAAAGAGTGGGACATGACCCAGAAGGAACCAAAATGATTACCATTCCAAAAGACTACTCAGTTGAACATTTAAAGTAATAGGATAACAGATGGAAGAATTAGATCAATTTGGGAAACATTACAAACATATCACAAAAGCATATTTCAGTGATGTGGAATTTCAGCTATCTAGACATCTATTGGATTTCACTCTGCCTTAATGTAAAGCAGCTAATGAATTCTTGACTTGCACAAAGGAGAGGAAGTAAAAGAGGAAATGCTGTTCTGAGCCTGATTCTAATGAAAAAGGAGAAACTTGGTTGCTTAAAAATAATGAGAATCTTGGAGGAGAAGAATCTTGCTTTATATTAGATTTATAATAGAAGAAGGGAAATCCAGCCATAGCATTTGGGGGAGAGGGAAAACCTTCAGTTTTAGAGAAGCATATTTTAAAATGTTCAAAGGAAAGAGAGATAATATCTAAAATGGCTTGTGATTCTATAGAAAAAGTTAGCTAACAGTTGAGGAATCTTTTGAAAATGAAAGTGAAGGTGGTGGGAGCAGAGCCAAGATGACAAGAGTAAAGGCAGGGATATGTCATTAATCTCCTAGATTCCCTTCTAAATAGCATTAAAATAATTCCTCCAAACAAATTCTGAAGTGGGCAGTACAAAGCACCTAAATAAAAACTAACTACATAATAGGACATTAAAAACCTCAAACCAAATGCAGAGAAGCAGAAATACAAAATACATCCTTTTTACATCATAATGCAGTAAAAAACTGTATTCAATAAAGGGCCAGGGAAACAAAGATTAAAAATTAATTTGAAATTAAATAACCTGATCCTAAGAATGAATGGGTCAAAAAACAAATCACAGAAACAATCAATAATTTCATTAAAGAAAATGAAAATGAGACACCATATCCAAACTAATGGGATATGGCCAAAGAATACTTGGGGAAAATTTTTTTAGCTAAATGCTTTTATCAATAAAATAGAGAAAGAGTAGATCAATGAATTGAGCATTTAAAAAAAAAAGAGAGGAAAAAAAACACTTCAATTAAATACCAAGTTGAAAATCCTGAAAATCAAAAAGAGAAATTAATAAAATGGAAAATAAAAAATAATTGAACTAGTAAATAACACTGAAATCTGGTTTTATGAAAAGAGTTTAACCACTGATTGATTTTTTTTAAAGAAAGAAGAAAACCAGATTGCCAGTATCAAAATGAAAAAAGTTAATTCACCACCATTGAAGATGAAATTAAAGCACTTATTAGCATCTATTTTGCCCAGTTATATATGAATATATCAATCTAAGTGAAATGGATAAATATTTACAAAAATATAAATTGTCCAGATTAACAGAAGAGGAAGTAAAATATTGAAATAACCATATCTTTGAAAAAGAAATTGAGCAGACCATTAGTGAACCCCCTAAGAAAAAATCCCCAGGAACCAGATGACTTCACAAATGAATTCTTCTGAACATTTAAACAAATAATTCATTCCAATGTTATCTATAAACTACTTGGAAAAATAGGCAAAAAAGTCTTACCAAATTCCGTTTTTAACACAAGTGTAATGCTGATAACTAAACCAGGAAAATCAAAAACAAAAAAAGAAAAACTATAGACCATTTTCTCTAATAAATATTGATTCAAAAAATTTAAATAAAATAAACACTAGGAGATTACAGAAATATTCTATATTCTCATCTGTTAATATGGGCAATTTATATTTTTGTAAATATTCATCCATTTCACTTAGATTGTCTTATTTGTTTGTACGTAACTGGGCAAAATAGTTTCCAATAATTGCTTTAATTTCATCTTCATTGGTGAATTTTTTTCATTTTTGATACTGGTAATCTGTTTTTCTTCTTTCCAAAAAACAAATTAACTAGTGATTAATCTATTGTATTGGTTTTCCCATAAAACCAGGTTCCACAAATGGTTTGGCAATTGTCAATGTTGTAAAATTACCCATGCAAATATCTGGTAAATAAAACTATTAAAATTAAAAAAAAAAAAAAAAAAAAACAGGTTCCAGCTTTACTTACTAGTTCAGTAGTTTGTTGGGGGAGGGGGGGTTACTTTCAATTTTATTAATCTCTCCTTTGATTTTTAGAATTTGGTGTCTGGGGATTTTTAATTTATTCTTTCTCTCTCTCTCTCTCTTTTTTTTTTTACATGCCCAATTCGTTGATCTGCTCTTTCTCTATTTTATTGACGTGTAGGCATTTAGATTTAAAAAAAAAAAAATTCTCCTAAGTATTTCTTTGGCCACATCCCATTAATTTGGATATGTTGTCTTGTCATGCTCAATGAAGTGATTTGCTGTTTTTATGATTTGTTCTTTTGTTGTGTTCTGCTTCCTATAGCCCAAGTTGGGGTGACAAAATATACTGTTGCTTTCTAGAACCCCCACATTGGGGTGATTAAAATATAGCTTCCTAGTGGAAAAATGATGAGGACAGGACTCCTGAGGATGGTGGGAAAATGGAGTCCCTTTATTTCAAGGGCTTTCCGCTTTTTATAGTAAAAAAAACAACACTGAACATGTGGGGCCACATAAACAACCTGATATTGTAGATAGTTTGCCACCTGGTATTACTCTTCCACCTGCTCTCATTCTGCTTTAATTACAACACAGGTGGTCACCACCCCCAGACTTCTCAGGAAGGCCGAAAGCCCTTAGAGGAAATGGGAGCCAAACCAGACATTGTTAGCAGATTCCCTCTGGGCTGAAGGGTCTTGTACCTCATGCATCATTCCTCCATTGTCTGTGACCTTCTACATTCTTTGACCTGCTCATTATTTTTTTTTCCTCACTAATATTTTATTAAAGATAGTTCTCAACATTCATTTTTTTGGGGTCAGTCAATAAACATTTATCTTTTTAACTAAGACAATTTGTTTTATTTTTTAAATTAAAGCTTTTTATTTTCAAAACATATGTATGGATAATTTTTCAACATTAACCCTTGCAAAACCTTGTGTTCCAATTTCCTCCCTATCCCCCATCCCCTCTCCTAGATGACAAGTAATCCAATATATGTTAAACATGGTAGAAATATATGTTAAATTCAATATATGCATACATATTTATACTATTATCTTGCTGCACAAGAAAAATAAAATCAAACAGGAAAAAATGAGAAAGAAAATAAAATTCAAGAAAACAACAACAAAAAGAATAAAAATGCTATTCAACATTCATTTCTGTAAAACTTTGTGTTCCATATTTTTTCTCTCTCCTTCCCTTACCACCCCTCCCTCCCCCTAGTAAGCAACCCACTCATTCTTTAGGATTAGGTTACTTAATTTCCAATTAATTTTTAATCTATGTTTTCATGGGTTTTTATTGAATGTAATTTTATTGCATTATGATTTGAAAAGGATGTATTTACTATTTCTGCTTTTCTGCATTTGAAGTTTTTAATGTCTTGGTCAGTTTTCTGATAAAATATGTTAAAACAGCGCCATATTGTTTTTAAAAGATACATTTTTAAATGGAGGAAATGGGAGGCTCTTTCAATAAAAATAGCTATCTGTAATGAGATCTATCAATTAAAAAGATAAGATAAATTGTTAATGAAAGCCAATACATGGAGAAAATGGTGGAAATTTTGGATACAAGCAGAGAATATGTGAGAAATAAAATTTAAGTTTCATAAAGCAAATCAAAAGAAACAGAATATGCAATAAAATGGAAAAATAATTGATACCTTATATCTTAGAAAGCTAATTTAAATCACAGTCTTAATCTGAAAAAAAAAAGGCAGAGAAACCCTATTTTTAAGGAAATTACAAAAGATCATTCTAAAATATCTTTCTAGAATTACAGCTCTATTGAAGTTTCTTCTACCATCCCTCTCCTTTGCTTCTTCCCATTGAGACAATTGATTCTGTACCTTAAATTTTACTGTGCTGAACTGAATCTTGCAGTACAGTTATATTTTTCCAGAAACAGAAGAAATTTCCAGCAGGAAATACCACAGGCAGCATAGCTAGTTAAAATGTATTACTATTTAAATAAAGAATGCAGTGAATATGTTGCTAGCATGTGATAAAGACAAGCCAGTGTCTTGTCCTGAATTATGGATGGCCAGGCACATGTGAACAGGAGCTAACCACTTCTACCAGGACTATAAATTGACTTGAGTGGTCTCTGAACACTGGGCCTTTCACTGTTTTCTGTACAAGACTTAACTAAATAACCTTACACTTTTTTGCAAACACATCATTTTAGAGTAAGCAGAATTCAGGTATTTTTTAACACACCAACCCTAATAGATCCTTTGGTAGTCAATAACTCTTTGATTCATCAGCCATTAAATAATTATATATAACATTCTCCTTTCTTTGGAGAAAGACTCCATTCTGACCAGACTGCCTGATTTCAAAGTAGGTCTATATCACATAATTAAAAAATCAGAGAATCATTCAGTGTACTCACCTCATCTCTGTGCTTATAATTTTGCCAGGATAATTTATTGACAATTTCATCCTATGAAAGCTGAATTCTAGGAATTTATTCACATTATAAGAACCATATACCAGAATGAACTATAGATCTCTTTAAGATAAGATTTGACCAAATTTATGTGTTTAAAGACCAGCAAGAAAAGATATCATGAGTGATATTCTTTTAAAAGTTTTGAAAATTTTTCATAATTTTATACATTAGACCTCCTAGTTCTTTATTCTCATATGTTTATTTGGCTAATTTTCCATCCTCAATTATACATTAAGCTTTTTCATTATTATTATTAACTATCTACTACTATATCCTACCTTATTACAATCCCTTTAGTAGTACACAGCACATACAACTTAGTAAATATTATAAACTAAGTATGTTTTCCTCAAGAATATATATGAAACCTAATTGCATCTTTAAGCTGGATCTCACATTTGATTATTTTGATTTAGAGAATAATATTCTTACTCATAAATATTTCAAATAATGCATGTAATGACAAAAATTTAAACAATGCTTATGGCATTTCTTCTTAGAGTTATATTTAGAAGAGCTTGCTGACCGCATAATAGAAGTTGATATGGAATGTCAAACTGATGCGTTTTTGGATAGACCACCATCACCACTATTTATCCCAGCTAAAACTGGTAAAGATGTAGCCACTCAAATATTAGAAGGCGAGGTATGGAAAACTTGTTTTTCTCTTCATAAAGTATATTTATATTGAGTGAGAGTTTGTCGGTCAACAGGCATTTATTCAGATCTTACTACATGCTTGAGATATAAAGAAAGCAAAAACAATTCTTATAGAGGAAGCTTGCAAATAAGCATTTATAAACTATATTCAGAATAGATGGAAAGTAGTCTGAAAGAGAACACCTGCAGGAAGTGATATTTCAGTGAAGTTTTGAAAGAAGCCAGAAATCCTAAGTAGTAGAGATAGGAAGGGAGAGCATGCCAGGCCTAGAGGACAGTGCAGTGCTATAGCGGTGATAAATAATACTTGGCACTGATACAGAACTTCTATAATCTCATTTTATTTCCATAATAACCCTGTGAGAAAGGTGATGTTAATATCCCCATTTTATAGATGAGAAAATTTAGACAGAAAAAAGATAAATGACTTGTCCAACGTTACCCAAGCAGTACATTTCTGAGGCAGGATTAGAACTTAGATTTCCCTAACTCCAAGTCCAATGCTCTTAGCTACTGTGCTTTCTGCCTGTCTCAGTAGCTTGTTCCAAAGATGTAAATCTATCTTAGAGATGGGATGTCTATGAGAGGTTGTGAGTAAGCCAGGTGGCTGGATCTTAAGTCCCAAAAGGGCAAGGTGTAAGAAGGTGGGAAGATTAGCAATAGACCAAGCTTGTCAGGACCAACAAAAGGCTTTTATGTTTTTGATCCTGGTGTTGCCAGATGATCTCTAGAGTACTCAATAGAAGAGAAGGGGCAGGGAACTACATAGTCAGACCTTCATTTGAGAAAAATCATTTTAGCAGCTAAGTGAAGTGGATACATGAGGTGAGCCAAAGGAGCTGGGAGCATTCTGCACTAAAGACACAAGTGAATTAGCATAATCCAGTTTTCATATTCTTTTGCAATGCATATATTGACTTAGAAAGGATTGAATGCATCTTTAAGGAAAGAAATCTCAAAAAACTGCTATTAAGGAAATAGAAGAAAGGAAGCTAAAGATGGTAGGGTATAAGCACGAGGCGATTAGCAAGCCAGCCTCTTGTGCATTTGCTACTAGATATTGCTGAGACCTTTTCAGCAATAAAATATGCTACTAAAATATGAGATTCTTTCAGGGAGAACAATAGTAAAACAAGAAAGTTTGTCCTTGAATACATAATTGGATCTTAAAGGTTTTAAATGTTGAAGGTTTGTTATTTTGTCTTCATGGATTCCTATTTGGATTTAATTTATCTGTGGTAGGCTCATACCTCAAGTGTCAGCAAATAAAATATTCTGCTCTGTAATGATTGAAATTTGTGAAGCTAACAGCTAATTTCTTTTGGCTTCCTAAGCTGTTTGACTTTGACATTGAAGTCAAACCAATGTTAGAGGTTTTGGTGGGAAAGACCATTGAACAGTCTTTGCTGGAAGTGATGGAGGAAGAAGAATTGGCTGAACTACAAATGCAACAACAACAGTTTGAAGAATTGCGGAATCTGGAGCTTGCAGAAGTACAGCGACTTGAAGAGCAAGAGAGGCGCCACCAGAAGGAGAAGGTATAACAGTGTTAGGTTGTCCCTTTGTTGTTCCCATTATTGATATTGTGCATTCAGTTACTTTGGGATTCTCCTATTAACTGGAAATAAGACTTATTGAAAAAAATAATAATTTGGAATACTTATTTGGCCAGCTCACACCTCTACACTAGACCACAGGGTCCTTCATGAATTACTTTCTTTATAAAAGAATTTTTTACTTAAGGTTTCTGAACTGAGTAGTTCTAATTTAGCCTTGGATTTCTCAAAAAAGAAGATCCAAGATACTGAATCTATAATAGTGTCTCCTTTTAATCAGAGCCTGAAGACTCTTAACATTATTAAATATGGATACCTATAAGTTTTCATTTTAAAATAGTATTTATTAAACAAACTTAATATTTTTGTTAGATACTTAAAAATGAATTTTATTCTTCTCTAGTTAAGCATAGATACTCAGTAGCTTGAGTACCTCTTTCAGACCACCAGAAACTATAGCTTACTTAATAAGTGTAAATTGATAATTTATTGAATAGTACTCTTTTATTTAACCATTATATATGCTGTCTGATAGCTTTTAACATTGAGGTAAAACCCTGGTTACAAGCCTTAAAATGAGGCAGGATAGAGAACAGAACATTATTTCCACCTGTGATTATTTGATCTCTGTTTCCCATATTCCTTGTATCTTTGTAGGACCTTTTTTTATGAACACAGAAAACATATGTGATGACAAATTTACTGACACCATTGAATATAAGTAAGACATATACATATCCTAGAAATGGAGATACAGGAAGCACCACTTCAAATAACTAATAGAACTACTTCTTTAGTCTTTGTGATAACTAGGAAATGGAAAGGGAAATACTAGATTTTTTTTTCCCTTCTACTAAATAAAGTTTATTACCAGTGTTCTATGTGCATAAAGGTGAATAGTATCCAATATACACGAGGGCTGCATGGATAATGAGTCTCATTTCAACATTTTATATTGCATGCTTGTGTAAAATATGCAGAGTTGAGAGAAGGATTAAATATGGCATACATGATAAGAAATATGAACATTCAACAAACATTTTACTTTATATTTTTAGGTTCTATATTTGGAGCAGCAACATAAGAGAATAAATTACATGATAGTCTTATTATTGTTCCTTAGAAATACTACATAAGCATGACTTTTCATCATCTATTTTTTTTGGCAGGAACGTCGCAGACAGCAACAACTAGAAGTAGTACATAAACAGAATGAGACTTCACAGAAAATTGCAGCTCGAGCATATGCTAAGATGTATCTGGCTGACCTCCTTCCCTCTGTCTTTAGTAATCTCAGGGATAAGGGTTACTTCTATGATCCTGTAGAAAGAGGTTTGTTGCAATTCTTTGTTTTGATATATTAACTCCCAAATAGCACTAATTTTCAGTAATATTCTGTAATAATTTGCATATAGTACTTTGGTATAACAAAGAATTTTAATACCCTTTTCATTTTGAAGAAAAAAAAAAGGATTGGTTTTTTTTTTGTTTTTTTTGTTTTTTTTTAGCTAAGCATTCTGGTCTCCAGGCTAGCATGTTCCCTGTTCCTTTAATGATATGGCATATTAAGTTCCTTCACCATTCTTGTTGTTTCCCTCTCAACTGTCCCCAGCTTATCAATGACTTTCAAAAAATAGGTTACTTAGCTAAAAGTCAAAATTTCAGATGTCTTGTGATAAGGGCAGGAAGACAATAATTTCCCTAGTATTGTACCCTATGCCTCTCTCAATGCAGACTTTACCATCTCACACGAATTATATTGAGCTTATAGAGCCAATTACAACTCCAGATCTTTTATAGATTATCTGTAGTTGTGCTTCCCTGTACTTGGAAAATAGTAACAGTTTTCATTTATCCATATTGAATTTCATCTTAATAAATTTTGTTCACTTTTCTAGCCTGTCAAGATCTTTGTTAATCCTGATGCTATCACCCACTGAATTAATTATTCCTCCCAATTTTGACTCATCTATAAATACATAAAAATGTGAAGGATAGTGTGATGGTAGGAAATAGCTACTAGTCCAATTTAATTGGAACATAAAATGTGTCAAGGGAAATAATGTGAAAAAAGCTAGTAATACTCATAGATGACAGTACATGAAGGCCTTTAAATGGTACCTTACAGAGTTTATATTTTATCCTGGAGAGCATTGGGACTCTTAAGTATATTCAGTAGGACAGGGAAATAATCAGACTTGGACTTTAAAAAGATTTTAACTGTTGAATAAGAACAAGATTACAAAGACAAAAGAGATTAGAGGAAAACAAAGATTTAAACGAAAGGTGATAGAGACCTTTATGAACTAAAGTGGAAAAAAAGAGAGAGGGATACAAAGGATGTGATAGAAATGGAATTGGCAGGACATGGCAACTAATTGCATATAGAAGATGAGAAAGAGGAGGGAAGAGTCAAATGTGACTTCTCTCAAATATAAAGAAGACTAAGAATGTTCACTTAAGAAACACTTCCGCATTAACCTATCCATAGATGAGTCAGAAGGAGAGAGCTTAAAGAAAATAGAAAATAAAATTTTAGCAAAGTGGCAGGATACAAAATAAATCCACATAAATCCTCAGCATTCTTATATATCACCAACAAAATGCAACAGCAAGAGATACAAAGAGAAATTCCATTCCAAACAAATGTTGAGAGTATAAAGTATTTGGGAATCCATCTACCAAAGAATAGTCAGGAATTATATGAGAAAAATTACAAAACACTTGCCACAAAAATAAAGTCAGATTTAAGTCAGATTTAAATAATTGGAAAGACATTCAGTGCTCTTGGATAGGCCGAGCGAATATAATAAAGATGACAATACTCCCCAAACTAATCTATTTATTTAGTGCTATACCAATCAGACTCCCAAGAAACTATTTTAATGACCTAGAAAAAATAACAACAAAATTCATATGGAAGAATAAAAAGTCGAGAATTGCAAGGGAACTAATGAAAAAAAAGTCAGAGGAAGGTGGTCTATTATATAGCAGCAGTCACCAAAACCATTTGGTATTGGCTAAGAAATAGAACGGTAGATCAGTGGAACAGATTAGATACAAAGGACAAAAAAGGGTATAACTATAGCAATCTAATCTTTGACAAACCCAAAGATACCAACATTAGGGACAAAAATTCATTATTCGGAAGAAACTGTTGGGAAAACTGGAAATTAGTATGGCAGAAATTAGATATGGACCCACACTTAACACCATATCCCAAGATAAGATCAAAATGGGTCCATGATTTAGGCATAAAGAATGAGATCATAAATAGATTAGAGGAACAGAGAATAGTCTACCTCTCAGACCTGTGGAGAAGGAAGGAATTTATGACCAGAGGAGAATTAGAGATAATTATTGATCACAAATAGAAGATTTTGATTACATCAAACTAAAAAGTTTCTGTATAAACAATACTAATGCAAACAAGATTAGAAGGGAAGTAACATTGGGAAAATATTTTTAAAAGGAAAGGTTCTGACTAAGGTCTCATTTCCAAAATATATAGAGAACTGACCCTGATTTATAGGAAACCAAACCATTCTCCAATTGATAAATGGTCAAGGGATAGGAACAGACAATTCTCAGATGATGAAATTGAAACTATTTCCACTCATATGAAAGAGTGTTCCAAATCACTACTGATCAGAGAAATTCAAATTAAGACAACTCTGAGATACCACTACACACCTGTCAGATTGGCTAAAATGACAGGAACAAATAATGATGAATGTTGGAGGGGATGTGGGAAAACTGGGACACTGATACATTGTTGGTGGAGTTGTGAAAGAATCCAGCCATTCTGGAGAGCAATTTGGAACTATGCCCAAAAAGTTGTCAAACTGTGCATACCCTTTGACCCAGCATTGCTGTTATTGGGATTATATCCCAAAGAAATACTAAAGAGTGGAAAGGGACCTGTATGTGCCAAAATGTTTGTGGCAGCTCTTTTTGTTGTAGCTAGAAACTGGAAGTTGAATGGATGCCCATCAATTGGAGAATGGTTGGGTAAATTGTGGTATATGAAGGTTATGGAATATTATTGCTCTGTAAGAAATGACCAGCAGGAGGAATACAGAGAGGCTTGGAGAGACTTAAATCAACTGTTGCTGAGTGAAATGAGCAGAACCAGAAGATCACTATACACTTCAACAACAATACTGTATGAGGATGTATTCTGATGGAAGTGGAAATCTTCAACATAAAGAAGATCCAACTCACTTCCAGTTGATCAATGATGGACAGAAATAACTATACCCAGAGAAGGAACACTGGGAAGCGAATGTAAATTGTTAGCACTACTGTCTATCTATCCAGGTTACTTATACCTTCGGAAGCTAATAATTAATGTGCAACAAGAAAATGGTATTTACACACATATATTGTATCTAGGTTATATTGTAACACATGTAAAATGTATGGGATTACCTGCCATCGGGGGGAGGGAGTGGAGGGAGGGAGGGGATAATTTGTAAAAATGAATAAAAAAAATGATGCAAAAAAAAAAAAGAAAATAGAAAATAAAGGAAGAGTGATACTGTAAAGCTAAGAGAGAAAAGAATATAGAGTTTTGAAGTGATGAAATGACAAACAGCTGCTCAGAGAGGATGATTGCTGAAAGAAACTACTAGATTTGATAATGATGCAATTATTACTGATATACAAGAATAATTTCAATGCAAGGTTTGAGTGTCAAAGCCCAAATACAAGAGATTGAAGAGGCAGGGGATATGAATTGTGGTTCTATCATCTATTATTAGCTATTCCTCTCAGTCTTGGGTTTTTCAGTTCATCTTTAATTGACTTAAAACATTGAACCAGACAGGAAAAAAACAAGAACCTTGAAGGCCAAAGATGGGCATAATTCAGGACATATCCTATTTAGGAAAGAAACATTTGGCTACTTTTTGATTAGTTTCTTAAGTCCTCTAGCTTCGTTTTTGTTTTTTATTGTGGAAGAGACCTTAAATTTGCTCTCCTCTCTTGATTTTACAGATGAGAAAAAGTAAAGATGCATTTGAACAGTTAGTGATTTCTTCAAGGTATCATTCATCTGGTCTGCCCATTGCTGGGAGTAGAGCCCAGGTCCTTTTATTCTTGCCATGGTGCTCTCTATTGAAGCACACTCCTTTCAATTTATAACTATTAGCCTATAAAAAACAATTACAAAATACTTGTCATTTAGGAAATGCCAAGGCAGAGTACTGGAAGAATACAATAAGCCTTCAATTAGCTTCATTAGAATTAGCTAGATGATTCTTCTCCCACTCCCTCACATATATAGATGCATATATATAGGGAAAATTCCTTTTCCATATGCTGTAGAGAACTAGAGAGATGTGGATATTTGTCCTTCTGTCCCAAGACAACAGAGCTGTTGAGTGTTCTCTTTGAAGTCAATTTTTTTTTTTTTATTATTGTGTTAGTTTCTTACTGCTGCTGCTGCTGCTTATTTCAGGCATGGCTGCCAGTATTTCTAACCTTCAGTGTTCTTCTCTTCCTCTTCTTTCTACTTTTCCTTTTTTCTTTTCTGTTAATTCTCCCATATTTCTCAACTTTCAGTGAAAAGACTTAATAAAAGCTTTCTTTCTGATTGGTGAGTTTAGCATTTATATATATGAGATGTAAGATAGAATCTTTTGGTCTTCAATTCTTTGATGATTTCTTTGTTATCAGCTCTCCAGTATCTACTTTGCTACCAAAATTTCTTTCCCTTCCCCCCCCTCCTAGTGCCCACTCCCACTGCCTGTGACCTATTTCAAGATTTAGAGCTGTTTTAAGCACTTGAGAGTGCCAGAAGACTGATCTTCTTAAGAGTTCAAGTTTTATATGATTAAATAGCTTTTAACTGAAACAGATTTCTTATCTATATAAATTCTTCTTTGCCAAGCACTTTAGTGTTCAAGTATAGGAAATTACATCAGTGGCATAGATCTGTAAGGAATACTTCCTCCTTGCCTTTTTACTAAGTCAGGTCCTAACTCCAGAATCAATTAGTAGATGATCAAATCCAAGGCACTTAATATCTTTGGTCCTATTTCCTCATCTATAAAATAGGAGAGGGCTGGTGGTCTGGCTCTGCCATTCTATGATTATGTGACCTAGTTTTAAAACAAAAATGAATTGACTGTTGACTTTTAATATTGCTCTTTTCCAAACGTCCCGTCTCTCTCTTTTTTTTAACCTTCACTTTCAGATCCAGTTCAAGAGACTAGTTAAGACAGATACCACATATACCTGGAGTTCAGAAAAACTACCCTTTCAGTCTAGTATGGACAATGACAAATAAGTCTAAAAAAATTATACTCTTTTATTGTCATCTTTTCCTGATTCAATTGTGTTTAACATAATTGAACTTTAATTAGTAGCTTTGCATATTAGACTGCTAGAGCTAAGAAAGTGAAAGCATAGTGATTTCTTAATAAAAATAGATATACAAAAAAATAGGACAGATTCTTATATGACTTCTAGTTCATGTTTGTTACCCTTCTTGGAAAATTAGCTCTACTATTCTGTTTTTGTTTTTGTGTTTTTTTTTTTAGTTTTGTTTTTGTTTAACAATACTTCGTTGTAAAGCTCTTTTGAGTGAGATAGGGGGTGGGAAATTTCTGGGAAATAACAGGTTTTTTGTTTTTTGTTTTAAGAATCAACAAAAAAATACTTAAGGTATAAATATAGTAATGAAAAATTTTAAATGGTCTTTCTTTGAGTCTGTTTATTTATAAAGTAAGAATGGGATAGTTCAGTAGACTACCAGATCTGGAGTCAAGAGAACCAAAATTCAAATCTGACCTCTGGTACTTTCTAGACTTGTGATCCTGAGCAAGTCACTTAATTTTATGTTTGCCTCAGTTTCTTCATCTGGAAAATGAGCTGGAAAAGGAAATAGCAAACCATTCTAGTATCTTTGCCAAGAAAACCCCAAATGATCAAGAAGAATCGAACATAACTGAAAAACAACTAAACAACAACAAAGAGTGTTGAGCTGGATCCAGGATTTCTTAACCAAGGGTGCATTAACAGCCCATGAATATGGATGGGGAAATATTTTAATAGCTGTTTTTTTAAACATAGTTTATTTCCTTTGTAATCTTATGTTATTCTGAAGAAATGTTATTTTGAGAAAAGGTCTGTAAGCTTTATCAGACTGCCATAGAGATACATGACACAAAAAATATATTAACAACATAACCCTCACTCCTCCCCACCAGCCTCATGTTAGATGTCTGTTAAAGATCCTGATAGTTTTAAAATTCTGTATTCTTTAAGTCTCTTTTAATATTTGAAAAAATTTGTATAAAAGGCAAAAAAAGAAGTGATTAGCTCTTTTACTTATAAAACAAAGTATATTATCTTTAACCTTACAATCTAAAGGAAATTTTTATTATTGTACTATATACTCATATATTAGAAAAAACACAATCTCCTTTTTGCTAGGAATGATTTTTAAAATTTCATTTTTAGAATTTTTTGTCTTAATTTATAGATATTGAAGTTGGATTCCTACCATGGCTGATGCATGAAGTAGATAAGACAATAGAATACAACATGCTGGGGAGAATAGTACTTGACAGTAAGTTATGTTTTTTATGCTTTCATTAAGTCTTTTTTCAGAATGATACTATCAATTTGTTTTTGCTGCAATTGTAATTTTTATATTGTAAGGATAAGATCAACTTATAGCAATGAGCTAGTGTTTATTAAGTACTTACTATGTGCCACACTTTGGCTTAAGTGATGGAGATACACAGAAAATGTAAAAATGGTCTCTGCTCTCTAAGAGCTTACAATCCAACAGAGGAGACCATAGTTCAATAAATAAATAAATAATCACATGAGCACTGTGTGTGTGTGTGTGTGTGTGTGCGCGCGCGCGCGCGAGCTCGCACAGGATACTACATACAAAGGAAGAATTACCTTATGGAGTGAGGGCCAATTGAGATAAAATAAGAAGATTGTCCAGAGGCAAGCAGGCAGGATATATGGGGAGTGATAGTTTCAAAAATGGCTGTAATATAAAAAGCAAATATCATCAAGAAAAATGTTATAAGAAAAAATTTAATAAAGCTAATAAAACTAATCTAACAAAATACATGATATGGCATTCCTAACTAGATCATACCAATATATAAGAAATGATGATACTATATAAGTTAAATTACAGATTTAATATTATTCATATCAAACCAAGGCAGGGGAAGGGGTATTTTATAGAGCAAGATAAAACAGTAATAAAAGTCATTTGAAAGAGTAAAGGAAGGATGAAAAAGAAATAAAAAAAAAAAAAATAATGCTACTAGACCTGAAATTATACTATGTGGCTATAATTATCAAACCTATTAGGTATGGGTTAAAAAAATTAGAAGAATAAGTCAGTAGGATAGACCAGATAAGGATAAATAAAAATGATTAAACTCAACCTGGTGCTAAACCCAGTTCAACATAATTTGGAAATTATCCATAAATTACCTGGAAATATTTTCCTTTTTGACTAGAATTTCAGGAAAAATTGGAAATATTTTGTCACAAATTAGGTTGATACAAGACACCACAATAAGTTCAAAGTGAATATGTAACCTGAATATTAAAGGTTATACCATAAAAATGTAGTGAAAACCAGATCATCTACTCATTACAGGTTTGGCTAGGAAGAATATTCTTTGCAATAGATGGAAGTAATCATAAATAAAAGATATATTTAGGGAATTTTAAATATAAATAATTTTGATTCTATGACATTTAAAAGCTTTTGCATTAACAAAATCCAGACAGCTAGGATAAGAAGAGAAGTAATTGACTGGGGGAAATTTTTGAGCAAATTTTTGCATCAAATATCTTTGATGAGAATCTAATGACTAAGAAATATAGGAGCTTATAAAATCAAAAGCCATTCCCATATGAATAAATGGTTTAAAAAAAAAAAGAGAGAGAGAGAGAGAGAGAACAAAATAGCTTTGAAGAAAAGAACTGCTTATTAATTATTTAAAAGATGACTAACCACAATAAGATGAAACCAAAACAACTTTGAATTTTCACTTAACACCCAGAAAATTAGCAAACGTTAAAAAGAATTATATTATTCATATCTAGAAATGTTATAGAAAGACAAGACTGAGTAGTGCATAAATGGTCCATGCTGGAAAATAGTTTGGAATTATGCTATTAAAGTGACTAAAATTCCTTTTGAAACCACTGCTAAACATATGCCCTAAGGAAATCAGTGATAAAAAAAGAAAGGCCTAATACCAAGTCAAAAAATGAAATAATTCCCTGCCCTCAGGGAGCTTATATTATTTTTTATAATATTCTTGTGAATTTACCTTCGTCCTTTTTATTTAAATAAATTTTATTATGCCTTTTGTTTTTGTCATCTTTGATCCAAATGTATTTCACTGTCAGACTCGGATTATTAATATCAAGCAATATAAAGTGGATATGTGCTTACCCAAATTGTTCACCACTGTGATAGAAGATACCCAGCACAGAGCTGAAATCAAAAACGGGGATCCTTATAGATGGTGAAAGTCCCTCCAGTGCTTCAGTTTATGGACTACATTGCACTGTTTGAATTGAGCCTGAAACAGTATTATAGAATCTCCTAAATGAATATTTGGCTTAACCATTCACATTAAAAAAATAACAAAAAACAAAACCTGAATAGATTAAGAATGTCTGTTTTCCAAACTATATGTGATTATATGAAAAGAATCAAGATTATTTTTGGAAAATTAGAGAGTTCTTATAACCATCCCAACATGTGCATTATAACAAATGCTTTTAATATGGCTGTTATATTTTTATGTCAGCTAAGTCATAGGTTGTTATATAGTCTTTGAAGAAGTGAGTGAAAGCATATCTCCCTCCACACAGAAGAGAGCAGCAAAATTGTGAGGGCAGGCTGTTGTCACTAGTGGTTTTACTTTATTGTTTTCCTTTGTTACAAGGGGGGAAGAGTTTACTAAATATAACTGGAAATCCAGAAAAGGACTATCATAAAATACAAGAAGTGACAAGGAAAAAAGGGGAGCAGCAGATACAATCCTAAATCTCATTTGAACTGGCCAAAGAAGGGAAGGACACACACACACACACACACACACATTCACATACATACACACACACACACACACACACACTCTCTCTCTGTCTGTCTCTCTCTCTCATACATACACACTCACACATTCCTCTCCACAAAGAAAGGGAAGGATAGAGGGAGAGAGTAGTCCTGAGTAAAATAAATTCATAATTTCCTCTAGAAAAAATATTTTAGATTCATCTTATTAAAATTCAATATTATATTTAGGTCCACACACCTTTATATATAATTGCTTGTGGTCTCTGAGGTCCCTTCTAGGTAAAATTCTATGATCTTATTGATGAGGTATAGGGGAACAGAAGCCTGAATCCCTCAGAAGTATATTTTGGCTTGGGACCGGTGTCGTAAGGTACCTCAAAAGAATTTATAGGTTTAGACCATTTCAGATCAAGAGTAAAAGATTTTATTACATTGTTGTCAGAAGCTAAGATTCAAAAAAGAGTTTAGCAGTTAACAAGGAAAGAGACACCATAACAAAGGGAAGACACTATGAGGCAGGCAGAATTCCTGAAGAACTAGATACTATGACTGTAAAGTTTCTAAAGAACTCACCATTGTGATGCTTAGTAAGCAGGCTAAATTTCTAAAAATGAGTTAATGGGTAATTTATGCCAATGGCAAACTAATTTCTCACAAAGGAGTTAGCAGAAAAAATAGGGTACAAATAGGTTCTTTTATAGGAGAAAATAATAATCTTGGGGGTTGACATCTTATAGCTTGGCCCTCTGATTGGATACAGTAACTGCGGGGTCATGATGATTTTGTCAGTACAAGAAATTTGACAAGAAATTCAATCAATGCCTACTGCAATCAAGGCGCTCTTAAGGAGAAGATAATCCTGTCAATGCCCTTCCCTGATTGCTACAGAAGAGAGTAGTTTGGCCTCCTGGGTTTTTTTTTTTACAGTAAGAAAAGAAAAGGCCTAGTTAAGAGCAAGAAATAATGACCCTTCCTTTGGCCCATATAGACACTGGGTTGCTAGCAGGTACATGGCCTTTTAAGCCTGGGGTCTTATTCACCCCACAATTATGATTTAGATTAGTTAGGGCCTATGGTAAGAAATGCTGTTTTTATTTAATATTCTTATGATATACTTTTTTTAATAAGAAAGTAAAGTACATTGAAATTGGAGGAGAAGAGATACTGGTAAACTTTTTGTTTATTAATATTGAAAATGCAAAATCACAGTTGTGTCTACTTATAGTATTTTTCATCTTTCTTTATTATTTTTTTTTTTGGTAGTGTTGATTCGTGAAGTGGTTGAAACTAGGTTGAATATGTTTGAACAGCTTGGAGCTAAACAGTCAGAGGTTTTACCTCATGAGAATAACAAAGAAAGGGAAGAATCATTGATAACAGGAGCTGAACAAATCACTGAGTCACAAAGGAGTTCACAATGGGATTCACAACGGGATTCACAATCAAGATATGATTCTTTGGATTCATCATTTGATGATAAAAGGGAATCCTTCGCATCTTTTGATCCATGAAACCAAATGACAGCCAAACCATCAAATAATCAGGTATGGTAATCTAGTGTTTCTCTTCCCCTAAATTAATAGAAGTTATCTTCCATTAGGTTAGTGTTTTCTTACCTTAAAATTGAGCAGACTGTCTCATTTTCAGGATGCAAATATAATTTGGAAGGGTCCCAAGGGCCCTATCTACTGCACCATATTTTTAAGCAATCTCTTTTATAAATTAAATGTTTCAGATACAGAATAACTATAATTTTTTTTCTCAAAATAGGTCCTTTTAACTGATAAATGCAAAAAAATTATTACAAATGTTTTCTGTGGGACATTTAGTAGATACTTGATTATATTGACATTGATACATGGTGTACAACCAAATATTTCAATATTACCCATCCTGTGGATTAAGGCATGGAAATTCAGTGAGAGAAATTTAACTTTCCAGTTATGTAGTATAGTTTTTTTGCTATGTAGTATAGTTTACTTCTACATGAGAATGCATGCATGTGATGTAAGAGTCATATAGGGATCCTGAGAGCTATTAGACATGACATTTATGAGGTTTAAGGGAAGCAATAACATGTGGGTTCAGAAAATTCACTTTTGACTTTTCTTCTCTGGCCTTAATTTCTCTAGAAACTGCCTTTAGAAACTACCTCCTATTAAAAGTCTTAGAAAAATTCATCTTTAGAACCAAGTTAATTTTGAGAGATAGCTGAAATGTTCTGATAACTTACATATTTCCCAAAGAAAATTGCTATAATGTGGTAGTGACCTATGAATGTGCTTGAATGATCTTTTCCTGGAAACACTAATTTGCTTTATATATATTCATAGAGAGTTTCTTTAACCTTATCTGCTGATTTCAAAGTAGTATACAACCAATTTATCTTTCCAATTCCTTTTTAACTGATTAATCAACAAGCATTTATTAAGCACTTATTATGTGTTGTTAGGCACTGTAAAAAGGACTTAAAAAAAGCCTTTGTCTTCAAGGAGCTTATGTTGTAATGAGGAAAATAACATGTAAATATACAAGATAAATATGAAGTAAATGAAAGGTGACACTTTAGAAGCTGGAGGGGCCTGGAAAGGTTTCCTGGATGAAGTGGTACATAAAGGAGATAAGAGAATATAAAAGTTTGGGACAGTGAGCATTTCAGCATGGGGCTCAAACAAAGCAAAACCACGGAGACAGAAGATGGAATGGCAAGGAACGAGTGAGTAGCATGGTATAGACTGTAAGCATGCATGAAGAGGCTGTAGAATGTAAGAAGTTCAAAAAGGTGGGAAGGGGCCAATTTATTAAGAGATTTAAACGCCAGACAAAAGGCATAAGTAAAAAAGGCAACAAGGAGCCACTGGAGTTTATGCAATAGGGTATGACATGATTAGACCTGTGCTTTAGAAAAAATCAGTTTGGCATTTTGAATGGAAGATGAATTGGACTGGGAAGAAAGACCAATAAAGGAGGCTATTTTAATAGTTTAGGTAAGAGATAATGAAGGCTATAACTAGGGGACTGGCAGTATGAGTACAATGAAAAAGATGTATAATGTTGTAGAGAAAGAAATTGTAATATGGCAGCTGATTAAATCTGTGAGGGAATGAGGGAAAGGATCCAAAGGTAAAATCAAGTTTTTTAATCTGAATAACTAGAAGAATGGCAATACCTTTGACAATAATAGGGAAGTTGTGTGTGTGTGTGTGTGTGTGTGTGTGTGTATGAGTTATATTAGACATGTTGCATTTGAAATAGCTACGGTAGTTGATGACATTGAAACTGGAATTAGGTACTAAATAAATTACTACCCATTCCCTTATTATTTTTTTTTACTGGAAGTTGAAATAAAGTTATTAAAGAATTTAAAACAGAACTGAGACTCAAAACCCAATAACCATTACTGGAATAGTTCTCATCACTTAAACTCTTAGTTTATTCCAAAATAATAGGTATGTCCATATGGTTCATTTAGATGAGAATCAGAAAAATTTGTAATTATAATCACTTCTATTGTATCTACAAGTAAGTTCAGGCACACATGGAAGAAATACAGACTAACATTTCTCAATAATTTTAGTCTTCCTTCACCCTAACCTAATCAGTGACTTTTCCTCTTTGCTTATCAGATAAGACACAAATTCCATAGATTCATTTTTTGGCTCTCCAAAATTTGGTTTTCACCTTCTTTATAACTTTATTCCATATCCTTTCCTTCTCTTTTGTAAACTCACAGCCAAATCAGAGTATTAGTTTATTCTCTAAACTCAAGATAGCATCTCTCATCTTTTCATATGCTCACTAATAATTTTCCATTCTTAGAAAGACTCAGTCCTTTGCCTCTCAGAGTCTTTTGACTTCTTTCAAGTTTTATTTAGGTATCTCTTCTGATTTCTTTACCTGCTCATGCTGTCTTCTGTTCACTTATGTTCACTGTAGTATCTCTCCACCCAAATAGAAGCTACTTTAGGGCAAAAACTGTTCATTGTTTGTCTTCGTGATCCCCATGCTTGACATAGTATAGATACATAATAGGCATTATTTGCTGAAATGAATTGAATCCCCTATTTATACATCTGACAGCTACCCTTGTTTAAACCAGATAGGTCAGATTTTTTTAATCCTACAAGATTCATTAGTTTCATTTGAATTTATTTCCAAATAAAATGTCATGCCAGGTTGAAGCAGAGTGAAATATTTATTTCATTCTAGTGAAAATTATGACTAAAACATAAGGAACATCATAAACAATCTTTTTTGCCACCTACAGCCCAAAATCGATGTTTCTCATTGTTGTCTTCATAACTGATGATCCTCCTATTATTTTCTTCCTTTATACATTTTGCTTATTAAAATTATCTTACCTATTTTCTTATTCATTTACGATAAATTTTCTTATTCATTTACGATAAACATTGAATTAACTTTAATTTAAACTACTTTAATATACTTTAACAAAGTTAATTAAAAGTCAACTTCAATGGACCATCAGCATTGGCCTTGTCATAGAAGACGAATGAAGTTTTATCAATAGTTACCACTAGATGTCAGTAAAACTCAGAAAATTAAAATAAACTACCCTGTCATAGAATTCATAATATAGTTTTAAAAAAAGAGACATTGAGAGAAGGAAGTTTTCAAAATTCATTTCCCAAGGGATCCAAACTCCATTAAAGTTTGTATTTTTCCACAGAGTTATTTGCCAGCTTCAGTTTGTCACTGAGCAATACCAAACAATAGGACCCTGACCTAAACTACTAAGTAGAATCATACTCTTAGTCATGAAGAACTCTTACCTTGACAGGTAACAGGTAAATTTGATAAATTCTTCCATATTCTTCTAATTTATGTCATCCTTTATATAATTATGTACCCATTTGTAATAAATTATGTATCCATTTGGAATTTTTTTTTTGGTAAATAGTATGAGATGTTGGCATATTCAAAGTCTTACCATACTACTTTCCAGGTTTTCCAATCATTTTTGGGAATAATGAATAATACGAATAATGTAGATGGTGTAGCAGATAGAGTACCAGCCCTAGAGTCAGGAGGACCAGAGTTCAAATCCAATCTCAGACACTTATTGAATATTTGACCTAGATCAAGTCATTTAATATCAATTGCCTACAAAAAAAATACACACCTAATTTGTTCTACTGATCAATCTCTTTTTTAACTAGTACCAAATTATTTTAACAATTCCAATTTTATAGTATGATTTTGGGATTAGATAGACCCCCTTATTCTCATATTTTTTATTAATTGTGTTCTAGCCTTTTATTTTATCTCTATGTTATCTTTATAAGTGTGTTTCTTCTGGTTTCTAATTCATTCTGTCCTCTTCCCTTTTATGGATAAGTTCATCCCATTTACATTTACTGTTATGACTACCTTCTTCTCTTATACTTTTATTTCTCTCTTTTTTTTTTCCTACCTTCTCTTTAAGAAATTGTTTTATTTCTGACTAATCCCTCCTTTAATCTATCCTCCTTATACCAGTTTTTTTCTCCCTTAATCCCTTTCCCACATGTTTCTCTGTTAGGTAAAATGTATTTTTGTACCCAATTCTGTATGTATTATTCTTTCTTTTGATCTTTCTTCTTTGACGTCATATAAGAATAAAAGGCAAGTATTGCCCATTTCCCCACTCCCTTCGCCTTGTTTTCCCCATTCTTTCTCTCCCTTTCCCCTTCTTTTGTTCTTGACTTTTATGTTAGTACTTCACACATGTCTGTTGGAAAAAAATTTGACCTATGCTTCTGTCCTGATGCTTTCTAATTCATTTGGGCTTTCAAGCCTTCAGTGTCTCCAAAGTGATGTGTCTGGAGAAAGTTCTGTTCATTGGCCTCCTAATATGAACTCTGCAAGTTCTTAATCCAGGTTTGAATCTGTTGGTTTATTCTTGGTTGGAATTTCCAGTAGACTCTTGCAGAACTCAAGTCATTGTTAACCCATTGAGAGAGGTCCTGCATTGTCCTAGACTCTCATTTGGTCTAGAGTTCTGACTTGGTTATTCCACTGCAGGTTTGCACTCTGGGCTAAAAGTTAAAATTGAATCAAGGTTTTATTCTTGGATTAGAGGTTTTTATTTTCAGTCTTACTAATCTCACCTTTGATTTTCAGAACTTCCAATTTACTGTTCAATTGGGGATTTTTCTAGGTTTTTTTTTTATATTCCTATTTGCTAATATAATAATTTTGGAAAATATATTTTCCCTTCAGTTATGCTTCAGTTGCATTCCATAAATTTTGGTATATTGTCTCATTGTTGTCATTCTCCTTAATGAAATTATTGTTTCTCTAATTTGTTCTTTGACTCACTTATTCTTTACGATTAGATTATTTAGTTTCCAATTGATTTTTAAACTATTTTTCTAGCATCTTTTGTTGAATGTAAGTTTTACTTGTCTTTCTATATTTTGAGGTTTTTGAGGTTTTTATGCAGTTTGCATGGTCAGTTTTTGTGTAGGTGCCATGCACTGCTAAGAAAAAGAAGTTATATTCTGACATGGTTTGCCATTTCCTTCTGCAGTGCAATAAGGCAAATAGAGGTAAAGCAACTTGTCCAGCATCAATACAGCTGGTAAGTGTCTGCAACTAGGTTTGAACTCTGATCTTCTGCCCACAGGCCCAACTCTTATCCACTGAGCTACCTGGCTGCCTCCATAAAAGAATTAATCTACATATGTTGATCTGTGAATTTGTCATCTATGTGTATGTGGATAAGATAGAGTAGAGAAGTAGGCAATGTGAAATGAATAAGTTGAGGAAGGTAAGGTATGAAGGAATATTAGTCTGTATGCTGAAATACCTTAGTATGAAGGTAGGTATTGGGAAAGCAGGCACTGAGCTCATTGAGGATAGAAGAAAAATCTTGGAGACCAGTAAAACTCAAAGAGGCAAAAAGGTTTCTGAGTAATGGTGGGAGAGGGAGAGTAGAAGGATCTGTATAGCTCAAGGAATATTCTAGCTCCCCTCTTTTGGACCATTGAGTTAGAAGGAAATAAGTGAAGTGGAGCCAGTGCCGAAAAGAGAAGACAAGGAGACTTTTCATGAAAGAAAATCCAAGTCTCAGCAAGAGTCAGAGTTGGAAAATGTTGAAAAGAAAAAGATCCCAAATTAAAGCATAGGATTCCCCCCGCCTTTGTTTGACTGTTTTGGCTTAAGGAGCAGGCACTCCAGTGAACATAGAAGAATTCATGGGGAGATTTGCTTTGGGATGTGGTGAGAAAGAAGAAGGGATGATCCTGGTAGTGGAGGATGGGAAATGGTGTTTGAGAGATGACTGATGCTGTTTCACAATCACTGAGACTGAAAAAGATAACCAGGGAAGAACTTGTTCATGAAGATTTTGGATAGATTTTCAGTATCTGTACAACTTTGGCCTTGGGGTGGAGTTTTTTCCTGGGTCCTACACAATTCAAGTGAGGGACTAAAAGAGTGGTGTTAACCCAAAGGAGGACACCAGGCGGAAGGCAGTTATTTTTCTTCTTTTCCATTGGAGGTAAGAGTACTCAATAGAATGCTGTTTCTCCTTTTCCATCAGAAGACTGGAGAACAAGCAAGAAATGCAGCCTCATGGAATGATACTCTTTTCTTACCACAACAGTAGGACCCTCATGCAATGGAAGGGTACCTCTCTTTTTTCCTCAGGAGCTGAAGACCAATCAACTTCCTAGAAGCATGGTGTTACTACATGGCACCCTTTCTCCTCACCACAGAAGCAGTTTGACAAGGATGATAAGAAGGAAAAACGATGAGTTATTGGAGCGGCTGTGAGAAGTCAGGCACACTGATACACCATTGTGGATCCATGAATTGATCTAGCTGTTCCACAAAGTGAGGTGAAACTGTAACCGCAAAGATACTCAACTAGGAATGTTGACCTGTACCACAAAAGGATCAAAGGAAGAGGGGAAAGGACCCAAAGGTATCACAAATACCTAAAGGTCTGTGAGGAGGAGAAGCTCCTGGAGAACAAGAATTCAATTAAGTCTAATTATACTTGTATAGTTGTGATTGGTTTTGTGAGTAAAGCCAATCAGGTATTTGCTCTGTGCCTTAGTATCTTTCCTTGTGCCTGGGAAGCAAGATTGTCTAGTGACTACAGTGGTCCTGATGTTTAACATTTAACTCACAATGAACCATCTATTCCCCTTAAAATTATGAAAGAAAAATATTTTTTAAATTAGAATAGTATTCTGCCTATTTCTCTACATTTCCTTCTCTTGTCTATGCATTTTAAGAGTTTTTTTTTAATATTGTTAAATGTACACATTTCCTTTTGCCATACATGTAGGCTTATTGTGGGCATTCAGCAATTTTTTTATTCTGTTAGAAAATGTCATATACAAAGATATTATAGCAAAAATTCTCAAAGAATAAAAATAAATTCAAATTTTAACTAGTATACATGACAAAGTAGAATTGATCATTAGCAAAAATTCTCAAAGAATAAAAATAAATTCAAATTTTAACTAGTATACATGACAAAGTAGAATTGATCATTTCTTTTCAAACAATAGATGAACCATATGGTATTCTCCTCTAGTGAGTTCACTGAAGGTACACTGGCAAAATTCCCACATTCCAGTTACAATAATTTTGAGGCCTATCTGATCAAAAAGTAAAGTAAATGATGGTTTTCTAGGGTACTGATCATGTCCTGTTTCTAGTGATTAAATTGGATGAAATCTCACAAAGGACTCTTAGATTATAGATAGGATTGAAAGAAACCTATATTTCAGGTAAAACCATGTCTTAATCATCTCCAATAGATTAGAATGTAAGGCATGATTATAGGATTGTGTTGGGAATTAAGGTTAAACATCTGTTTTCTTCCTTTTAACCTTATTTAAAGCTTCTTGAACTTCTAATAAGTATTACCTTCTAACAATCATAGTCTTTTGTATCTGTATTACTTTTTTTCTTAATACTTTTTGAAATGCTTACATTACCTTATTTCATTAGATCCTGACAAATTGATCATATATGTACCATATATGTACAATACCTGATGTATAAACTGTATCACCATGTGTGTATATGTGTGTGTATGCATGTGTAAAACTCATGTGGCAGATAAGGAAACTAAGGCATAAAATAGTTAAGATACTGTTATTTTGATTAAAGACTCATAAGGACTGGGAATATAACTACCTTCCAAATCATAATGCAGTATTCTTTCCTTCTTTGTTGATTCTATTGATTTTATTCATATATTGGTATAAGTCACAGGTCATCTATATCTTCCTTATCTTGTGTAGCGCTTATCTGCAGTCATCCATATAGCCTGCCAGATTCACCCAAACGTGCTAGAGGCCTTTCTTTAGGTTGCTACATTTTGTAGATACTAGTAATAGATTCTGGCTGTTCATCTGTTACCCTTGCTCTCAACACCAACCAATTCAGCTCCTTTTCTGATCATATACTGTCATTATATTCTACTATGCATCACTCTTAAAATGCAATTCTTTTATTTCTTTTTTTGCTACAATATGACTAAGAGGCAGGACATTTTGAAAAAATGTTGTATACAACATGTGAGGTTCTTAACTTTTGTTAAGTTCTTTTGTTATCTGATGAAGCCTATGATCTCTTTTCAAAATAACTCATTGATTCAAAATACATAAAATTACAAAGGAAATCAGTGGAAATACAGTTGAAAAATTGTACTGAAATAGTTATGAAAATGTCTTTTTTAAATTCACTGATGCCAAGTTAAAAGTTCCTTATATAAGCTACAAAACAAAAGAAAAAAGATAGCTGCAAACTCTTGATTTTCTAGTTAAATTAGGGAATAAATAAAGCATAATTTAAAAATCTAAATTAATTATGTAAATGCAGTTTAAATATCAGATTTTTAGAATATGTGTTAAATAAAAGCAAAATAGACCAGAGTTTGCATTTTTTCTCTTCTATCCAGAGTTGATTTCTTCACTAATTAAGAGTTTACAATGTGTGTGTATGTATGTATGTATGTAGACACGTAACATGGTATATATACCGTGTATGTAGAAGTATAGTAAGACCTTTAGGAAATAAAAAAGAATAAAAAACAAAGTTTGCTCTATAGCTACATATAGTATTTAAAGAAATATAATGTTCAGATTCCTGAAAAGTTAAACAAAATCATTATAAGTGCCAAAACCATAGTACTGGAATATTTTGGCTAGAAATTATCAGGGGCATGTAAAGAAGCATGGGAGAAATATTTGTGTTAGAACTTATTATTTTATATATATATATATATATATATATATATATATATGCATATATATGTAGCATATAATTAATAATAATTATATGATGTTAGTCATAAGATTCAGAGTGAATAAGCAGAAACAAAAGTACTGTCTATAGGACAGTCATTAAAACTTTCTAAATTAAAGGATCTCTAAAAAGAAACTCTACTCTAACTGAAAAACTCTGACGGTCTTACCCAAGAAAATAACGAGAACAAAGAGGCAGGAGACTACTTGTGATAGAATATTATATGCATCTGAAGAAACTTGAGACCCAGGGAGGTGAAATGACTTGAACAAGGCCACCTAAGCAGTAAGTGGCTGTGCCAGGATTCAGACTCAAGTCCTCCAACTTCTAGGCCAACAATTTTCACCTGCATTCCGTTGCCTAGTATCATCTTCACAGTTAATTCCTGTGGTTTATCATCTAATCAAGTTCCATGAACAATTTTTATGTAAACTATTAAGATGGTCCAAATGTTGACAGTCTTCAGTTTATTATGTAAGTAAAAAATCACACCTTATTTAAAAGCCTATAAACAGGATGTTTCTAAAAAACATTTTAAGTATTTAAATAGCCTAGATCTTTTATTTTATTTTTATTGATGGTTTTTGTTTTTTACATCGCATCTATTTCCAAATATATCCCTTTCCCCATCCCCTTCTCCCAGGGAACCATCCTTTGAAGCAAAGATTATAAAAGAGGGGAGGGGGAGAAATGCCATTTAGCAAAATTAAGCAATATATCCATGATATCTGAAAATATCAGTTTTCCCCACCTTTAATCCTCCTTTTCAGTGCA
Organism: Sminthopsis crassicaudata; assembly: GCF_048593235.1. NCBI lineage: Eukaryota > Metazoa > Chordata > Mammalia > Dasyuromorphia > Dasyuridae > Sminthopsis > Sminthopsis crassicaudata. The sequence continues at coordinate 132,985,298 of NC_133620.1, forward strand.
TTGTTTCAAATTTCCTTGAAGGCCAGATTTTGTCATTATAAATTATACATTCTATTTCTTTTTTTTTTTCATTTATTTACATTGTTTATAGCCATTATGTATATATTTTCTTGATTCTGCTTACTTCACTGTATCTCACACTTTATATCAGACTTCCTATACTTCTCTGAATTCTTCATGTTGGTATTTTTACATCTGAGTTTCACAGTTATTTTAACTAGGACCCAAAAAAAAGATACCCACTTTGCTTCCAGGTCTTTGCTACCACAAAAAGTGTTGCTAAGAATTTTTTTGGTATATATGGGACTTATCTTTATGTTACTGACTACATGATTGACTACCTTGGATCATGTCTAGTAGTAGACTCTCTAGACTGAAAGGTATGAACATTTTGGTCACCATTTTTTTAAAAGTTTATTCCAAAATGGTTGAAAATTCCATAAGCCCTCCAACATTGTCTATTTTCATTTTTGTCATCTTTGCAAATTTGTTAGATGTAAGGTGAAACCTCAAGATTTGTTTTGATTTGTTAGTGATTTGAATGGATGTCAGATCTCAGACCTCAGAAAAATGCAAAGATTTTTTTCTATCCGCTTTTATTCATCTTATATTACAATTATTTTTCAAAATACATGCAAAGATAGTTTTAAACATTCACTCTTGCAAAACCTTATATTCCAAATTTTTCTCCTTATCTCTCCCCTCTTCTAGATAGCATGTTATCCAATATAGAATATGTGTAATTCTTCTAAACATATTTTCACATTTATCATGCTATCAGCTTTTATATCATGCTATCAGCTTTTATTCTAATACTATCTGCATTGTTTTTCAGTTCTTGTAAAACCTCTTCAATTCTTTTATAATCAAAATGATCAGTTCTCTTATGCTTTCCTCTAGACTGTTTGGGGAACAGTATGCCAATAACTTGGTTATTTGTAAAAATATCTTTGTCATATAAAATTTTGATGAAAACTGCATTTTAAATATCAGTAAAATATTTATTTTACGGATATTAAATCATTCTAAATTAGCTTAATGAGAGCCCAAAAGGACAACACTAAAATTTTAAACAGAATCTGTGTACACTTGAACATACATGTGAGGTTTTCCCCTCTAATTTAATACTTTTAGTCAAAATTCATAATAAGTTTGGGATTTTTTATTTATTTATGTGGGATTTTATATTTACCTCTTAGATAAAATATCTGTTCTCATTTTAAGTCATTGGAGATGTAATCCAATCAATAGCAATTATAAGCATAATTGCTGAATTTTGCCTTTTTTTTATTTTGCATACATGATGCTCCACTTTAGGATCCATTAACCATTTTAGTAATTATTTAGGTACAGACCTAGTCCAACACTCCTGGTCGTGTCTCTCTACGCAGTATATATGAGTTCCAGGGAACCATAGTACATAAAATAGTACAGCTGTACTCCAGGTCTGTGAAGCTATTAGCTATTAATTGCTCTCTTAATCAAATAGTGGCCCTTTACTAAGCTACTCTTTGTAGCTTTGTTTCTAAAATTAAAATTAAAAAGACAAGAAAATCAAATATTTTTACTGGGTTCAAAAAAATGTAATTTACTAAATCATTTAAAGAGGTATAAACATGCATAAACTGATATGGACTACATGATATAGAGAAGATTGTATAATTATACAATCTGGTGTAATGAGGCAAACAGAATTGATTAAAAATGTGGACTAAAAATGTGAAGGTATTAATTACAAAGCAAACAGAAATGTTTCAAAATTACAGAGACAAGTATGACTCCAAGTGTGATACAAGAAGACACCTCCAACTGGGGTATCCTGGAGCCAGCAGACCAGCTTGTGAGATCTGATTATTAAATTTTCAGTGTTATACCTGATTTACACCTTTAAAATGGCATTTATGCCAAGTGCTACATACATCTCATTATTGATTGACTTAAGAAAGTGATGAAGAAAGTAATGCCTATTAAACTATATTAAACCTTTTTCATCATCAACTTTGTAGATGTGAGAGAGAGATTCATGGATATATTTTTATACTTTATTGATCAGTTTTATCGACTTTTTCTTCCTAAGTAAGCACTTCTAAGCATCTTATGCAAAATGAAAACTACAAAAGTGAAACACAATGTACAAACTAATGGGAAAAGGTGTATGTGGAAGGATGGCTGAGCCTTTAGATAGCCTTTATGATTACATAATCTATTCACAATTTTCTGTTTGACTCTCCTCAGTTGAAGGAAGCCAAGCAGGGTCAGAATTATGCATTTGACATTGCCATATTTCTGGTTTGTTTTGCAGTTTTGCCTCAACCCAGTTGAGGATAGGGCACATTCTAGAAGTAATAGCATGCTACTCTTTACAACTCACTTGTAATTGCTATTAACCAAAGGATGATAGAAACAACCAATGATGATAAATGAAATGCCAGGAGTAGAAGAAATCATTCTTAATATTTCATCTGGCCAAGGTCAGCTAAGGGCAGGGCCAGGTTATCTCATGCCACCAGAATATTATATGTGAAATTTTCTCTGACTCCAACCAATATGCAGGGACCCTTTTTTAGATCACAAATTCAAGCTCCAGAGAAAGTAGGAAGAAAAATAAAAAATACAGGTATCTAAAGCAGCAAATGTAGAGAACTTAGAAAATGATCTTTCTATACCACAACCCAAGGGAGCCCAGATGGTCAAAATAAGGTGTTCAAACCCTGAATCAACAGGACTTGGTCCACCATTCTCCCATGTCCATTGGTGGTTTAACAAAACTTCTTAAGTGAGTTCTTAAGGCACAAAGCAAACAAGGTGCTCAGTGGTGACTTGACCTTCCAGAAGCAAAGTGCATAAATAGTTTTGGTGCTGAATAATAAGTTTCTTTTTCAGATTATGGCTGAATTTATTCATTCTGAAGAGTTCACTGTCATAAAAAGCAGCAGTGAAGTTATAGATGTTGATCTGGCAAGCCTTGTCTACTAGGTCCTTCTGAGGTACTGCAATGGTGTCTTGCTAGATACTATAGCAGTTGAGTCAGTAGATCACCTGTTCTGCACTAGCTGCTTCTGGATAAAAAGTAATAGCTCATTATTATTCCTCCAGAATGATGATGCAGAACTTCTGGGTGTCATTAAAGCTTTTTAGCATCATCTGGATGGCACATAGTTCCAAAGATGAATGTGGGCTTGGCTTCTGCCATTCAGATCATTGATTCAATGTACTGAACTATGATGGAGATGCTCCCTGTGGTAATGGATTCTTTCCTTAGGTCATTCTAATCTTGGCAACTTTATCTAGGTCCATCTGATTAAGTTTTTCATGGACCTCCTTTATCTCCTGAGGCAAGAGTTCTATACCATATGTGTTAGGCAGGGCTAGTTCCAGTGTCCTTCCATTCCTTATTGGTGGGGTGTTTTTTTTAACATGGATGCCAACCACAAAGTAGACCAGCATATCATCCTGACAGGATCCACATTATCTCTCACAATACACAGGACATCAAGGTGGGATAGTGGGATATGATGGACTCTCTGAGGGTGGTTATTGAAGGGTCATACCACCCTCCTATGGGATTGGCAGCAGCGGGTGACAGTGCAGCAGACCTGTAGGGAAGGAACAATGCTAGCTTTGTATATGGAGATGCTTTGCTGTTTCATGACCTCATGGATGCTGATCCTGTCCTAATCATTCATCTTGTCAAACTCATCAAACACAACCCTTGATCAGCCAGAACCAAGGCCCAGCTTCTAAGGTCCACTCTCAACTGACAAGATGCCACTGGACATATGCAGTGAGCCCTACAGGTAAGGCCCCCTGATGGCTCAGTGATGAAGATAGCTCAGCCAGGTACTTTTTCCACATATTTAAAGAACTCTGCCAGAATCCCCACACAACAGCCCCATTACCTCATACCTTATGCTTGCCACCTAGGGTTTTGGGTTTTCCTCCAAATGAAGTCAAGGCAAGGCCTCTTTTAATGTCTTCATGTCCATAGATAGAGGGGGCCATGCTAGCAAAAAGCTTGTCTCCAATTTGCTGGTCCTTAAATAGACTAATAATATCTTCACATCCTCATCAATCAGGTCTCCTATAGCTGCTTTGTCTTCCTTCTTGGCTACCTGATTGGACAAGATAACTGTAGCAAAGATAGGGAAGCCATTAAGCAGTATTGAGGGAGCCATCCTGATTATTATGGAAGTCAACTCAATTTCATCTCCTGGCTTGTAGCTGTCCATAGATCAGCAAGAAGGATGGCACCTTTGGAGCTAGGAAGCCTGTCCACAGCTACTTTGGATTCTCTTGTATTCGGATGCACTAGTAATTTTGGTAGATTGTCTCTTCCATGTTGACTTCAAAGGGACCAGCAGACTGACATTCAGGACAGGACAGGACATTTACCAGACATTTACCTTATAGTTTGGGGACTGACCCCAGAATGGCCCCAGGACAAAGTTAATTTGTTGCAGTTATACTTGACCATGCTGATTTAGGGCAAGACTTCTGGGCAGCTGGTCACCAGGCTACTGGTTCAGGGGCAGCTGCCTGAGGGAATAAAAGTTCCTCTACTAGGGTAAGGTGGGAGATACAGACACGGATGTTACTGCCAATTCAATCATACTTAGAGTAGATGACCAACACTACTTCTCAGGCAGTTTCATCAAAGATCTCTAGGAGCTCTGCTCGTGCCTCAGGTAAGTAGAAGACCAGGACATATATTCTCAATAAATGGCTCTTTATATTGAGACAGTTAATGAAAAAGTCAAGTAAATGGAAAATCCCATTTGGGTCACATAGATAAGCTTTCCATAAAGCTAGAAATTCCCTTCTGCAAAAGTCTCTGAGACATAACTTTGGACTAGATTCACTTTTATTTCAATTTCATCCAATAATCATTGTCTTCTAGCAACTGGAGAAATAAACTTCAATAAAGAATGCTTATATTGTATATATTATTGTGTCCTAAAATATAGAAAGTTTTAGAATACAACTTGATTTTATATGGAAAAATGACTTTTAGAAAACATTAAGGACCTGAACAAGTATGATTGGTTCTGTTGAAACACATCCATATTGATAAGATCATGGATCTATTGAACTATCAAAAGAATGTTTTCTTTGACAAATTTGTGTCACTTGCAATTAATAATTCTTTGATTCTACACAGAAAAAAAAAATGTAGACAAGCACAAGTTAGGGCATTATATAGTAACAAGAATATTAGATCACAAAACAAGACCAAGACTGGAATTTAAAGTTAACCACAAATGAGATAAGTGAGTTAGGAAAGTCACAATTTTCTTGAGCCTCCATTTCCTCCTTTATAATATGATAGTTGGGCTACATTATCTCCAAAAGTACTATCATTTCTATCAATGTGAGAAAAGGAGTTTATTACATTTTCTTTGATGAAGTAGAGCTATCAGCCTTTGGGTGGGTGGGTGTGTGTGTGTGTGTGTGTGTGTGTGTGTGTGTGTGTGTGTTGTGTTGGTTTGGGTTTGGAGGCATTCAGGATTAAGTGATCTATTGCATGATTTGTGATCTACCCAGAGTCATGTAGAGTAGTAAGTGTCCAAGGCCACAAAAAAGATGATGACTGAGAATGGTTTAAGCTTAACAATGTAAAAATATTGACAGTTTTGCTTTAATTGCATTACATTTATAAACTGAAAAATCATTGAAGAGGTATTGTGTAAAGGAGAAAAAGATGATAAATGACACAAGATAGACGTTTCTAAGTTCACCTTATTTAACATTTTATAACAATTACATATAATTGGGAAATGAGTGTTAACTAATTTACTTATTAAAAAAGATTTAGGCAAACTTGGTTCATAATAATAGTGTGTTTGGAACTATGTATTTTATTAAACAGCTTTAGAAAAACAAACCATTGAGTACATTCATTAATGTTAAATTTTACAGAAAAATCAGTGTCTTGAAGTGCTAACAGTTCCTAAGTCTTAAAGGTATTGCTGCTGTTGATGTCTGTTATTCCAAGCTTTGACATCAATTGCATCTTTCAAATATTGACAACATCCAGAATTACAAATTTATTCTTCTTAACAGTTAATATTTTCAAAGAAGTTAAGTGTAAAGTGTCTCTTTGAAATGAGTCAGAATGAACAAGTATGCTTTCATGTTGAAACTGACAATTTTCCTTTGGAATTATTGCAGTGAATCAGCCATAATAATCAGTGACTGATTAGACAATTTTGTCATAACCAGTAACACAGAAAGAATGTGGTAAAGGTATCATTTCATTATTGGTCTTTAAACTAGTAAAATTCATCCAAATTCTAATTAGTGTAGATAAAGAGATTTCTATGTTTTTAAAACAGGGTTAAATGAAGTTTTCTTTAGGGAAACTTAGTAGAACCAAAATGCTGTTTGATTTCAGTTTACCTTTATTCAATATCACAATTAATTTAATTTCCTATTCCATTTGTGGGAATTTATTTTTTCTTAATACCTAAATAATATCTATGTTTTGGCTTCTAGAACTGCAAAACCTTAAATATTTACTACCTGTTCCTTTATAGAAAAAACTTAACAACTCTTGTCATGTTTCAATTATAGGTTGTCCAGGTAAATGCAATATTTTCCCTATAAAATGAGCTAAGAGCTGTTGGCTCACCCAAATTCATTTTAATATTAACTATCCGAAGTTTATATGTTGATGTGTCTCTTTTAAGCATATCAGGAAGTTTTCATCATATTTAAAGTGACCTTGGCTTAATAATCTTTGAAGTCCTTTTCAGTTCTAGGAGTATTCTAATTATTTTTATCCTTTCCTTCAAGAGTTATATAGGGTATGATGTAGATTGGTATGTAGATGTAGATTGATGTGTTGTTGAAAGTTTTTTTTTTTTTAATTACTATAATTTGTCATTCAAAAACACCTTCCAAATAGTGAGCATATATCACCCCTCCCAAAAAATACATAAGGACACCTCAATGTTGGCTTGGCATTCCCACAATATCTCTAAATGATGTGATTGAAACTTCTGACTTCAGTAGAATTCATTGGCACAAGTGAAGAAAAGTGAAAGTGAAGAAAAGGCAGGAGGATATACTGCAGAGGGCTCTGGATTTAGAATTAGAAGACCTAGGTTCATATCCTGATTCTTACTTTGTATCTAGGAACTTTGGGCAAGTGCCTTGACCTCTTTGGACCTCATCACTATGAAACAGAAAGTTTAGAACTAGATGACCTCTAACATCTCTTCCAACTCTAAATGTATGATTTTGTGAAATACAAATTATTATTAGACTTGGTTCCTGCCCTCAGAAAGTTCCTAATTGGGCACTTCTATCTATAGGCAAAATGTGATAAATGCTAGAGATGTGTAACATACAATAATAAAAATAATTATAATAATAACTTCACATTTACATGATGCCTTAAGGTTTACAAAGCATTTTCTTCAAAAGTGTATGAGAATATTACAAGTATTGTTGCCATTTTATAAGTGAACAAACTATAGCACCTTCACCATAGTCTTAGAGCTAGAAAATGTTGAAGTCTGAAACTTGTATTCAAACCTGGTTCTTAATAGTCATTTTTATTTTGACTTTGTCATCCTGTTATGGAAAGATTATATTATTTTCCATAAGATTACAGAGGAGATGATATTTTGAGCTTGGTCTTGAAAGATAGGACTTTAGTAAGTAGAGTACAGTATCACAAAAGCTAAAGTTGTGGGGGGTTGAGGGAGGATTTGGGAGGTTTGTTTGTTTGTTTGTTTGTTTTAAGAAAAAATGGTCTGGGGGCAGCTAGGTGGTGCAGTAGATAGAGCACCAGCCCTGAATTCAAGAGGACCCGAGTTCAAATGGGATCTCAGACACTTAACACTTTCCAGCTGTGTGGCCCTGGGCAAGTCATTTAACCCCGGGTGAATTAAGCCCATTGGATGTAGTCATTAGCAGATGACTTTCAAGAAAAGAGTTCAGGAGAGTTGTTGAAGATACAACCAGAAAAGAGAGTCATTATGGAGTGGAGAGAGTATGAAAAAATGGAGGCAGAAAATATAAAATGTTCTTTGGAGAATTTTGGTAATGAAATAAAAGGAGAGAATTGGGTTGGTAGACAGACTAGCATAGTCAAAGGAAAGTGTTTTTAAGATAAATAGGTAATGTTTAATAGGTATCAGGAGGAAAATCTAGTAGAGAAGCAATGAAAAAAATGGGAGATCATCAGTAGTCCAAAGTCCTAAAAGAAATGCAAAATAATGTCAAGAAGGTTGGAAGGTTATCCTGAAACCAAAAAGATGGAGAGGAAGGGAAAAGATCTCCAAGGAATTTTGAGTTATCATAGATAATTAGGAGCTCACTTTAGACAACTTCAGCTTTTTCTGTAAAGTAGGAGATGATGTCATTTAATAAGGATTGAAGGTTAAATGGGGAAAAGATTTAGAAGAGCCTTCTTCCCAAGTTTCCCCCACCCTTCCAAGGAGTCAGAGTTAAATGACTTGCTCAGGGTTACACAAAGAAGTGTCTAATTTCTGAGGCAGGATCCTGCCCCTAGAAGAATCCATTCTAAGGGGAAGATGATAGCAATATCAACTGGAAAGATTTGCAAAAATTGGTGTGAGAGTAAATATAGCCAGGAAATTTTTTTTTTAAACAAATACAACAACAATGTAAATGAAAATATATAAAACTATATAATTTTAATGACCAAATTTTAAATAAACAAAACTATATAATTATAATGATCAATCTTTGTCTCAGAGAAGAGATGAGAAAATGCACTTTTTTGCTACAGAAATGCGAGTCTGTGCTTCTAGAATATTGCATATGTAATATATTGATCCATTAAAGTTGGTTTTGCATAATTATTTCGCTTTACCCCTTTCTCCTTTTTTGTTAAAAAGGAAAGTTCATTGTGTAGGGGAGAGAGGGTATGTTCAGCATTAACTATGAAATAAAAATAAAAGTCATAAAAGAAGTGGAGGCAATGCACAAGCAATGCACCAATAAGAGAAAGTAAAAGCATAAATTTCTAATGAACCCAGTAGCACAATTTCATAGGAAATGAGAAAGCATATGATAGAATAGCCAGGAAAGGAGGGAGTATTAAAAACATCTGAAGAGAACTAGAAATGTAAAGAGAAATCATCAATAAATTTAAATTTTGTAAAGATGTACATAGAAGATGAAAGAATAGGTAACTCTTCTCAGAATTGTATGCTAAATTCTCAATCTGGGATTGAGCAGGTGACCTTCAGCTAGAGAGAAAAGCTAAAGATAACAAAAAAGGTTTTCTGAGTTCCATGTAAAAGTATGATCAAAGGAAGGGATAGTGTTGCTACTTGAATAGTTGGAGTGGTGATAACTGAAACCAGAAGACTTATTTCTCATCTATCTACTGTTTTCTTTGCCAAGAAGAGAATGAACTTTAGACTAAAAACATCATCAAAAATTGCTTCCAGAGATGTGTTAATATTGTGTTAATGTGTTTCTTATTTTGCATAGTAGTCCATCATCCCTCTATCAAGAGATGGGCAACATCATTTTTCATCAAACTCCTGTAATTATAATTGATCATTTAATTGAACAGAAATGAGCAGAGTTAAGTTTTTTGGAATAGTTTTTTTGTTGCTGCTGCTGCTGTTTTTTTTTTTTTAATTGTTTTGTTTTTACAATTTGATGTTATAGTAAAAATTCTGTTCATTTCACATCAATTCATACAAGTCTCCCAAGTCTCTCTAAAATTTTTTTTTCATTCCTTATAACAAATAGTATTGCTTTACATGTATATATCACAATTCAACCATTTCCCAGTTGAAGGCCTTTCCCTTTCAGTTCTTTACCACCATAAAAAGAGCTGCTTTAATACTTTTGTTCATACAAGACTTTTTTTTAGTTTCTCTTATCTCTTTGGGGTATAGGCCTAACAGTGGTATGATCTGTTTAGCATCTGGGGGCACAATTCCAAATTGCTTCTAGAATTGCTGGTCCAATTCAATGCTCTACTAATAGTACATGTGTGTCAGTTTTTTCAAAGCTCCTCCAATATTTGTCATCATTTATTTGTCATCTTTGCTAATCTAACAGATTGTGAAGTAGAATCTCAGGATTTCTTTAATTTACATTTCTCTGTTATTTGGAGCATTTTTTCATATGGCATTAGGTAGTCTGAATTTCTTCTCTTGCAAACTTCCTGTTCATTTCTTTAGACTATCAGTTACCAAAATGGGATCTTATAAATTTAAGTCATACTTTTATCAAGAGACCTGTTTCAAAGAGTCTCTCTCCTTCCCACCACGTTATTTAACTGTTTCTCTTTTTATCTGTTTTTGCAAAATCTTTTAAATTTTATATAATCCTAATTATCCATTTTATCTGAGGCGATCCTCTTTATCTCTTGTTTGATAATGAGCTCCACCCCATCCATCTATCTGAAAGGTCTTTAAATTCCCTAATTGGTTCATGTTGTTACCTTTTGTGTCAAGGTCACATGTATATCCATTGTAGCTTGTCTTAGTGTAGCCCCGGGTTCCAGTGGGTAGGGCACCAGCCCTAGAGGCAGGAGGACCTGAATGAATGCAAATGTGGCCTCAGCTACTACTAACGGTGTAATCCTAGGCAAGACATTTAACATTTTTGCCTCAGTTTCCTTAATATAAAATGAGCTGGAAAAGGAAATGGCCAACCACTCCAGCATCTCTGCCTAGAAACCCCAGATGTACTGGTAAAGCCTACATGCAGATCAAAGATATTTTTCTTCTTATTCGGAGGTTTTTTTTGTCTGTGTTTTCTTTCACAGAATGACTTACTTGGAAATATGTTTTGCATTTCTACACATATATAACTATCTCAAATTGCTTGCCTTTTCAGGGAAGGAGAGAGATGGAGAATTTGACACTCAAAATGAAAAAAAAAAGTTTATAAATTGGAATAAACACAAAGCTGCTTAGTTTTAAGGTGTGAAGTATTGGTCTAGACCTAATTTCTGCCAGATTGTTGCCTAGTGTTTGATAAACCTAGAGAATCTTCAACTAGGCCAAGAATTTACTATGTGGGAAAAGTAGGCAGCAAACACTAGGTTTCTGCCTTTGTTTGCTACTGTTTGTTGCATACCTAATCTATTCTATATTCCTTTTTTTTTTTTTAACGTACCCAGTTGTTTGAGAATTCCTGCTTTCTAGTACATTGAGATCTATTATTAAACCTTTCCTACTGATATAATTTTCTTAGGACTATTGATTTCATATGATTTCATATGAATTTCTATAAAGTAATCCCTTGGTAGTTTGATTGGTGTGGCACTAAATAATTTAGATTAATTCTTAGAATTGACCAATTCCAAAATTGATATTTTGGAACTCTATTTTGCTCTGCCTTTTTTTTTTGTTTGTTTGTTTGTTTGGTAGGTAGATTACCAAATATTTTAAATGGAATTTCTCTAAATTTTATTAGTGTGATATTTAAATGCTGGTTATTTGTGTAGGTTTATTTTGTATCCTGTTTGTATACTGCAATTTCAAAGTTTAAATTAGTTGTTAAGCTAATTTCTGCAATTTCTTTAATGTTTCCCTTAGTCTGAATTTGTATCTCTTTATGCTCCTGTCCTTGCTTCCCATTTACTAGCCAAGTTGAGATGACAGATTCTTGTGGGGACCAATGGGTACCAGATGCTTTTCTGTGTTCTTAGATATATTTATTGCACCATGTTTAGACCCCTCCCCTGTAATCAAGTAAGTGTAAATACTGTGCAATAAACATCATCATTCTATGTACTATTATAAATAAGAATGTTTGTGTACAATATCAGCATATTCCCATTTCATTTTCACTACAATTTGGATAGAGTTGGAGAGAGTGGACTTCACTCTTGATTCTTGGTTGAATAGTCATCTGGATGTGGCAATGGGGAGCATGTAAAAGGCTGACATGCTGGCTAACTTTTCCAAGCCATAATATATGACAAGGAAGAAAAGCATTGGAAAGCATTTTTGAAATATATAATTTGTACTAAAGTATTAGATGCTGCTAAAAAAACAACTAAAATTATCATAGAAAACAATTCGATTTATAAAACTTTTTCACAGACCCTAATCTAGCAATATGTAAAATTCCTGAGGGCAAGGGACTTTGACTTTAAGTACTATCCTCAGCACTTAACATGTGCCTTGCATATAATATAAAATTTTCTGAGTCACTAATTGAGAGAAGGAGGAAATGATTTATCATTATTACTGTTTCTCCAATTTTAATTTCCTATGTTTTGTGACTCACAACAGCAATATAGGTAAAGAAGAAATACAATTATCAGTTTTTACTAAAGATAATAACTTGTGGACTATTTTATTACTACATATAGTAAGTAGCTGCAAGTCATAACTTATTTTGCATAATATTGCTATGCTTACCAAATAAATGTATTGCTTATAAGCAACAATTTCTCCAATGTAGCAGATTGAGTGTCTTTGTGATTACATTTTACTATACTATTTTATATGTATTCATACAAAGATGACTTCACTCACAAATATATTGACATATTCCCATTGAACTCCTTTCTTCTTTAATCAGCCTTTTTACACAGAAAATGATAAATATCATGAAAGTCCAGTGTGAACATCATATTTGGTTGATTTAATAGTTATTTTAGTAAACTTCCATCACTTAAGTGAAAACTTGTCTGTATCCTTACAGGAGACCTTCATTCAGGAAGATCATTTGTCATGCTTTGGGAAAAGAAAGTTTAACATCGTTAGTTTTCTGGACTCAGCTACTCATTATGAAAATTGTCTTGGGTGGGGGGAAGGGTAAGAAAAAAGTAAAGATTTATATTTTGTGGTTGGTGAATCAATCTTTTACCATGCTCTCTTCATTTAAATTTTATGAGAAAAATCACAGTATACATTTATTCCTTTCCAAAATCCTTTACCATGCTCTCTTCATTTAATGTTCATTTTAACATTGATTTTTATGAGAAAAACCACAGTACACTTTTTCACATTCCAAAATTAAAGAAAACTCAGCATAAAAATTTTTGTTACTAGTTTTCTACTTTTCTGTGTGTACGGAGAATAAGAAATTAAGATTCAAGTTTTCCTTATTCCAAGGCCCTTTATATACCATGCCATTGTTCTAGAAAAAGTCCCAGAACACATATACAGGGTGAAAATGATAGTACTTCACTTCCCTTATTCAGAGCATTTTTAACCTACCTAGAAGGAGCCTCTAAATTACCAGCAGCTCCCTTGACATTAGTCTTATCTGCAGCAATCATATTGATGGGGTGTTCACCCATTCAACTATACCCCACTTTCCTAGGACAGTAATTCTAAGCTTACTTATCTTAGGGATTTAGCATTATGGCTCTTGCATTTCAGTATCATTTTCTCAAGACAGTATCCAACATAGAGCAAAGGCGGAAATGGGACTTAAACAAAGCAGAAGCACAATGGCATAATGGGTCTCAAGAAAGGTGAAAGCATGGCTTAGCTGTAAATATCACAACTAGTAATCATTGGTAACCAATGATTACTTTCTAGAACTTGCAAGCTTTTAGTAGCAAAAAAGCAGTATTAAGCATCATTAATGTCATTCCATGATGCTCAATTCATTGGGGTCCTGACATCTCTGCCCCTAATAGCCATCTGTTTTTCATGTGTCAATATTTAATAAGGTTTTCTGTAAGATAGAAGGATGGATGAGATGTCCCTAATGTAATCCATCTGAGGCCAAATTATCCCACCATCCCAAATTAGTTATTTGCAGCTATCATGATTTGGAAATCATAAGGAAGCCATGGTCTTTATCAGGATCATGCATAACATGTTAAAATATTTCTACATTGGAAAATTATAATGTCTGTACTTTGCAGGTAGTGTTATTAAAACCAAATACTTAGGCTAAAAAAATATTTTGTAAAAATCATTAGAACTTTTATACTTATAATAGAGTGAAATGAGAATGGACCAGTGTCCTAAAAGTATCATATTGTACCAACAGTCTTTTGTCAGCTCTTATTAATATTGAATGGCTGAAGAACAAAATTAATAAAAGACAATTTACCAACTTCTAAGTTGCTTTCAATTCAATTTAACATTTATCAATAAAACCTAAATCATACCCTTATTGCATCAAAAATCAACAGGAATCTATTTCCTGGAAAAAGTAATCCTCAATAACTATTTCTAAAGTTAAAGTTCTTAGACTGCATAATTCAAGGAACAACCTACCTAAGATTGGAGAGATTCTTGCTTGACCAGGTTAGCCCCACAATTAAGAGATTTTGAATACAACTTATGGAAGATATACTTGCTGAGTGTGTATATTTCATATATATGCAACCACAGTTATGGAGGAATTACCCATACCTATGAAAGCATGGTTCCTTGAAGAATAAGATACACAGGATGAAAAATGTGAGTTTAAACAATATATTGACCCTATCCCCAAGGTGCTTCCAATAACAGAATACAACAGGCCAACCCAAAGTAAGCAAGATAATGGATAAAATAAAAAGATGAGATTTCAGAGAAAAATATTTGGATCTCTCTATAACAAGGTTCTTTTGTGTGAGGGTTAAGTTTATATCAACATTGCTTCTGGTGAGAAAGACACATAGTTAATAAATTTAAGACAGATATGATCAATTTGTGTTGTTTGAAAATCCAGATTAATAACAAAAGAGTTTTGATTTATAACTATCTTTCGATGTCTATTTAGAGGAGTAAAAATACCATTTATTATGCAAATACAAAACAGTGAAATAATATATTTTTACTATTTGACTAGATGTTTAAATAAATAATTTCACTTTTCTGGACCTATTTACCTCCTCTGTGAAACTCGCGCCTTGTATTTTAAACTAGTGTTTTAAAGTACTAGCATAGTCTTAAGAAAAGAATGTGTCTCTTTTAGTTCATTGGGATATTATTCTATACAGTCACACATTTCTCAAAAGTTTTAATGTGTTTTTAAGCTATTAAAGCTTCAAAAATGCATTAAAATTTTTGGAAGACCCTTGTTAGACTTAAATGAGCCATATATATTTTTGGTTATATGGTACATAGTAGATTACCCACAAACCTGATTTTCCTCACTGCCTAACTTGTGTAGCTGCTGTTCAACTATGGTTTTTGTGGGATCCAGATAGTTCATTGTTTGAAGACTCAATATTAAAGAACACTGTACCAATTTCTAAATTGCTTTAAACACTTAAAAGTCTTTCCTTATATTCCCTAGGAAGAAATTTGGAGCTTTTAAGAATGCACTTTAATTCATTAAGACTATCAAGTGCCATTTAACAGTACAACAATGCCCATTTGAGAGTAAAAACCAGATATGTTAAAATGAGAAGCAATTAGAACTCCTCTTCTCAGAGGAGGTCCAATCCAATGCATCTACAGAATAACAAAATAATAACTAAGTAAATATTCTTGCCACACAGAACACAGGCCCAAGTGTTTCAGAAGGTTATCCAAAAGATCTCAAAGCAGTGAAATCTAGGTAATACAGATAACTAATACATTGTTAGCATAAACATCTGGAACCAAGAATTCAGGAAATAAAATGTTCACAGATCAATCTTTGATCATCAGATTTTTTAAATAATGAAATTCCATATCCTTAAAAATCCATACTTTTTTCCACTCTATTTAATGTTTCCATTGAAGTCCTGTAAAAACTGATTATTTATAGAATAAGAACTATTAATAACTAAATAACAATATTAATTGTATTGGCTAGCAACTAATACTTAAATTAATTATTTCACACAAAATATCATGATGGAACTGGGTATAGTACTGTAAATAAAAAGTTGACTTCAGAGTAGGGAATTCCTGGACTCAAGAGTTAGGAGATTGAAACGAGGGGTCTATGATGCTGGGAGGGAGCTATCCCAGAGTGCATTCAGCATCAGCAACAGCTGTGAGTTTTGGAAGCAGCTTTTACAGCAGCAGCTGCAACAATGACTCTAGGAGCTCTTATCCAGAGGGAGTAAAGGGATGGGACAACTGGTCCTAAAGAGATTACAAGGGATCTCTGAGCTAGCATTTAGCATAGGACCAGACACTATTTGTCAACTCCAGGCAACATTCCCATTTCTGCGTTCCTATTCTAATGTGGAGAAGAGTACTTGTGATCACAAGGGAGCAAGAGCCCTGATAGCTATCCCAGAGCAGAATGAAATACTAACACTATGGTTGTAAGAGAGTAGGGACTGGCCTGGTGTGAGGAAGAAAGGGCAGACCATTGGCCACACCTCTCCTCAGCTCATACCTTGGGAGCACCAAAAATGTACAAACCTCCAGAACTAGCTGTGAAAACAAGTACAAAAATGCTTAAAAGATGGAATAGTGCTGCCATCTCTCCTCTAGATGAGCAGAGCCAAACTTTGACATAAAGTTCAAAGTCAAGAATTAGATTGAAAAAGTAAAAAAATCTTGCCATATTATCTTTCTCCATAGTGACAGTGCTGATGACACAAGAAAACAGTATGGAAAACAACTACAAGCAAAGTCTTAAAGGACATTGCAGATGGGAACAAGTCCAACAAGAATTCCTGGAAGAGGATTCTGGGAAAATGACAGAATAAAAAATGAAATTATTTGGCTTTTTTAAATTCTCCCACAATATAGACAATTTAATACCGCAAAGAAAACTTTGAAGGGCAGAAATAATTAAAACTTGAAGCAAAGCAGTTATCCAACCTAAAAGAACTTAGGAGAATGTTAAGGAAAGGCTCAATCTTGAGAGAGGTGATGTAACTCAAATGAGGTTCAAATAATTCCAGGCAGACACTGCCAAATCAGCAGCAAACAGTAAGCAGCTATCTTGGGCAACAGGCTCAGCTTCAGGAACTTTCATCCTATAGACAGTGTGGAGGTCAAATGCTGATCAGGAAGGATATAGGGCCTTCTGCCAATGTTGGATGCCCAGGTACACTGATCTGATGCAGTCTTGGGCTGTGGCTATAGTTAAGGAGTAAGCACATGCCACCGAGTGCAGTACACTCAGGGACTCTGCTAGCTGTGGACACTCACAGAGTCCCTGGTTTTGCTTCCAGGGCAGAGGGGTGAGGTGAAATTTGAAATTGTGGAAGAAACAAGACTGTTGGCAATGATAGCCTGACACATTCCCCATACCTCAGAATTAGAAAGTGACTTTAACACAAAGTTAACAGACAAGAAATAAACTACTTTTAAAAATGATAATAATACAAAAGAGAAAGAACTCAATCATAGATGTCTATTATAATGATAGAGATCTGGGTTCAAATTCAAAAGAAGATACTGAAGATAAAACATCAACTTATTTCTATCTCAAAAAAAAAAAAAGCAAAATGCTCACAAGACCCTAAGAGTTTTTGGAAAAACTCATAAAGAACTTTAAAAATCAAATGAGAGGTTGAGGAAAAATCAGGGGGGGAAGTAAAGAGTAATGCAAGAAAATTAAGAGTTAACCAAAGGGCAGCTAGGTGGAGTAGTGGATAGAGCATCAGCCCTGAAGTCAGGAGGACCTGAGTTCAAATGTGACCTCAGACACTGCCTAGCTATGTGGCCCTGGCCAAGTCACTTAACCCTAATTGCCTCAGGGGAAAAAAAAAAGTCAACCAATTGGAAAAACTCAAAAACTTATAGAAAAATTACTCAAAATTAGAATTGGGCAGATTTCATAAGACATTAAGAAATAACAGCAAAATAATGAAAAATAAAAGAAATGTTGAAACATCTCATTAGAAAACCAACTGATCTGGAGAACAAATGGAAGAGAGAGACAAAGAACTTTTACATTACTTGAAAATTATGATGGGGGGGGGGGTTGTACTTCAAGAGATTAAGGATAGTTGTGCTAAAGCTTTAGAAGCTTTAGAGTAAAATAGAAATAGGAAAAATCCACCAATCACCACCTGAGAGAGATCCCATAATGAAAACTAATTTTCAAAGCTCCCAGGTCAAAGAGAAAAAGATAAAAGCAACTTGGGGGATGGGGGGAGGTGAGGAAGACAATTTAAATACTATGGAGCTATCTTCAGGATAATACAAGATCTAATAGCTTCTACCTTGAAGAACAAAGGCATGGAATGATATATTCAAAGAATAAAAGAGCTGGGCTTGCAACCAAGAATAATTTACCTAGCAAAGCTAAAATTAACTAAAGGATTTTCAGGTATTTGTGAAGACCAGACCAGAACTAAATGGAAATTTTGACCTACTAAATAAACATAAAATTAACCTTAAAGACCAGTTAGAAAAGATTTAAAATCAAAATCTTTACTTCTTACATGGGAAACATCTTTAACTCTTAAAAATGTTCTCATTACTTTGATAGAGCATGTATAGATAGAAAGCGGGTTTGAGTTGAGTATGATGGGATGATTCTAAAAATAAAATTGGATAGGGAGAAGTGAATGGTCTCATATAAATGAGGTATGAATGGGAGAATTATAACAGTTGAGACAGGAAGGAGTGAAGAGCCAACAGTGCTAGAACTTAATTCACATCAGAACTGGGTTGAAGAAGGAATAACATAGACATCTAGAAGGGTAAGAAAGTCTTTCCCCAATAGTAAATTTTTTCTCAAATGCATGTAAAGATAGTTTTCAACATTCATTTTTGTGAAATTTTGTGTTTCAAATTTTTTCTCCCCTTCCCCAAGACAGCCAAAAAACTGATGTCAGTTAAGTATGTACAATTCTAAAAGTCTTAAAATTACAAAGAAATAAGTTAAGGGGATAGGATGAGGTAGGGATTCTTACAAAGCTAGGTGTATTGGCTTTTTTCTTAACTGGTAACTTCATGTTAAAGTTGGTCTCTAATCTTAAGGTATGAAGAATGTGTCACACTTCAGGAATAAAGGAAAGGGAGAGAGGGTAAGGGAGGTCAATCAGGGGAAAATTTAAAAAGGAATTCTTATAGTACAGCGTAGGGAGACTATGGTGAGAAGCCAATTAGATACTTGAGGAGAAATAGATTTAAAAAGAGGGAGAGAAGAATAAGCAGTGATGAAAAATAGGATGGAAGGAAATGCACAAATAGTAACTATAACTTTGAGTGTGAATGGGATAAACTCACCCATAAAATGAAAACAGCAGAATGGATTAAAAAAAATAATCTAATAATATGTTGCTTACAAGGAACATATTTTAAAATGAGAAATACACGTAGAGTAAAAATAAAGAGCTAGAATAGAATTGATTAAGCTTTAGCTGATGCAAAAAAAAAAAAAAAAGGCAAGGGGTAGCAAATCATGATCTCAGGCAAAGTTAAACCTAAAATAGATTTAATTAAAACATAAACAGGGAAACTACATTATGAGATAGATGTGAAATTACTTCATAGATAATGATATAATACTAATACTAAATCTAATAGCATCAAATACTATAGCATCTATATTTTTAAAGGAAAAGTTAATTTGTAAATGGAAATAGCAAAACTATAATGAGGGGGGACTTCAGTTTTCTCCTTTCAGAGCTAAATAAATCTAAACAAAAAAAGTCAAGGAGAAAAAGAGATGTGGATATCTGGAGAGAATTGAATGGTATTAGAAAGGAACACATCTTTATGGTACTTTTACAAAAATTGACCATATATTACAGTATAAAAACTTCACAAGTAATTTGCAAAAAAGCAGAGATATTAAATGCATCATGTTCAGATATAATGCAATAAATATTATGCTTAATAAGGGACCATGAAAACAGATTAAAAATGAACTAGAGATTAAACAATCTTAAAGAATAATTGGGTTAATGAATAGGTTATAGAAACAAATAAAGAGAAGGATAATAATGAAACAATATATCAAAACTTATGGGATGCAGTAACTAGAGGAAAACATATCTCTAAATGCTAATATCAATAAAATAAAGAAAAAGCAGACTAATGAATTGGGTACACAATTTAAAAAAAAACTAGGAAAAGGATCAATTAGAATCTCCAATTAAACATCAAATTAGAAATCCTAAAAATTAATGAGATTAATAAAAATGAATGTAAGAAACCTAGTAAATTACTAAATAAAACTAAAAGTTGATTTTGTTTAAAAACCAACAAACTATTGTTTAATATAAAAAAAACAAATTACTAGTATTAAAAATGAAAAGGATGAATGTATCACTAGTGAAGATGAAATCAGAACAAATTTGTTATTTTGCTTAATTATTTACTAATAAATTTAATAATTTAAGAGAAATTGAAGAATATTTACACATATATAAGCTGCTAAGATTAACAGAAGATGAAGTAAAATATCTAAACTTATTTTATAAAAATAAATTGAACAGGCCATAAATGAACTTTCTAAGAAAAAAGCATCAGAATAAGAAGGATTTACAAGTGAATTCTACCACAGTATTTAAAGAACATTTAATTCCAATATTAAATTAATTACTTGAAATGAGGCAAAGAAGTCCTATGAAACTCCTTTTATGAAACAAATTTGGTGCTAATATCTAAACCAGGAAGAATAAAAACAACAAAAATTATAGAACAAGTTCATTAAGAATATGAATATAAAAATTTAAAATACTAGCCAGTGGACACTACAATATATCAGAAAGATTATACATGGTGGCCAAGTGGAATATCAGAAATTGAGGGATGACTTAACATAAGGAAAACTATTAACATAATTGATTATATGCATAACAAAAATAACAACAATCATATGATTACAGTAACAGATGTAGAAAGAGCTTTTGACAAAATACAACATTCATTCCATTAAAAACTGACTATGTAAAAACGTCACAGATAAATGGAGAAAAGCAAAACTATCAAGTGCACTCTTTTCAGACCATAAAATAAAGAGCTTGGAAGGATAGATTAAAAATCCATTTTAAATTAAGTAACCTAATCCTAAAGAATAAGTGAATCAAAGAACAAATCATAGAAATAATAATTTCATTAAAAATAATGGCAACAATCAGACAACATACAAAAATTTTAGGGATAAGCCAAAGCAGTACTTAGAGGAAAATTTGTATCTCTAAACATATCAATAAAACAATAAAAAAGCAGATGAATTGGGCATGTAACTAAAAGATCTCAAACAAATTTTAAACATCAAAATAAAAATACGAAAATCAAAGGGAATATTAATAAAATTGAAAGAAATATAAAAGTAATATTTTAAAAAGATAAATCATTTGATTAAAAAAAGAAAAACAAATTATGAGTATCAAAAATGAAGAGTGAATGTCATTAAAGAAGAAATTAAAGCAATTGTTTGAAACTATTTTGCCAAAGTATATGCCTATAAAATGGACAGTTGAAGTTAAATGAGTGAATATTTACAAAATACAAAATATTTACAAAAATATAAATTACTTACATTACAGAAAAGGAAATAAAATACTAAAATAATCCTATCTTAGAAAAAGAAATTGAACAATCCATAAATGAGCTCTCTTAGGAAAAATCACCAGAACCAGATGGATTTATAAGTAGATTCTACCAAATGTTTAAAGAATGATTAATTTGAAAATTTATTAGTTCTAACTAATTAATATGGATTACAATATAAAGTATTTGAAAAAATAGGAATCCTAAAATCCTTTCTATAACAGTTTTGAGCTTAAATTAGTAAAGACCAATTTCTTTAATATCAGTTCAAAAAATATTAATATACTAGAGCAAGAAGATTACAGCAATGTATCAGAAAGATAATAAACTTTGATCAGGTGAGATTTATACCAGTAATGCAGGGCTAGTTCAATATTAGAAAAACAATAGAATAGTACTTTTTGGTTATATCAATAACAAAAACCACATGATTAAGAGGTGTAGGGAAAAGATTCTGATAAAATCTAATACCCTTTCCAATTAAAAACTCTGGAATAGTTGCTTTTCTTAAAATGATAATATCTAAAACCAAGAATATATGTATTGGGGATAAACTGGATAAGATTAGGGGTGAAGCAAGGATGACAGTATCACCATTATTATTCACCACTATACTAGAAATGCTAGCTATAACAATAAGACAAGAAAAAGAAATTAAGGAATAAGAATAGACAATGAAGAAACAAAAACGATCACTCTTTGCAGATAATATGATGATATACTTAGAGAACCCTAGAGAAGTAACTAAAAAACTACTTGAAATAATAACTCTACCAAAGTTGTAGGATATAAAATAAATCCACATAAATTAGCATTTTTTGTATAATTACCAACAAAACATAGAAGGAAGAGAGAAATCCCTTTTAAAATAACTGAAGGTGTTATGAAATACTTGGGAGCCTACCTGCCAATTCAAACCGGGGAACTATATGAACAGTTACAAAATGTTTTCACACAAAGACAGATCTAAATAATTGGAGAAGTAAATAGTAATTGCTCATGAGTAAGCCAAGTCAACAAAATAAAAGTTGCCTAAAATAATTTACTCAGTGCCTTCCCCATCAAAATGTCAAGGAATTATAGAGCTAGAAAAAAAAAAAAAGACCAAATCTAAGCAAAATGAAAAGAAAATCAAGAGAATCAATGAAAAAAGTGAAGGAAAGACAGCCTAGCAGTACCAGATTTCAACCTAAATTACTGCCTACATCAGAGCAATCTGGTACTGTCTAAGAAAGAGTAATGAATTAGTGGAATATATTAGGTACACAATATACAGTGGTAAATAACTATAGCAATCTAATATTTGATAAAACCAAAGATCCAAACACTGGGGTAAGAATTCACTACTTGACTAAAATGACTAGCAAAATTTGAAAGTGGTATAATAAAAACTAGCCAAAAACTAGCCAAAGACTATCTTACACTATATACTAAGATAAAAAATCAAAATGTGTACATAATTTAGATAAAAAGGGCAATACCATAAGCAAATCAGGGAAATGTTACCTGTCAAATCTATGGATAAGGGAAGAGTTTATAAACAAATGAGAAATAGGATCACAGGAAGTAAAAAGGACAATTTTTATTTCATCAAGTTAAAAAGCAAAATCAGGAGTGAAAGATGGGAAAAATTGCAGCAAGTTTCTCTGTATAAAAATAAATAGCATTCTTATGTTTAAAAATTTGTAGCAGCTTTTAAAAATTTTATTCATTTAATATTTTCTCAGTTACATTCAAAACAATTTTTTAAAGACTTTTATTTTTAAGATTTTGGAGTTCTAGGTTCTCTCCTTTATCCTCACTGGCAATTAAGAAAATACATGTGAAGTTATGTGAAACATTTCCATAAAAGTCAAGTTGTGAAAGAAAACATAGATCCTAATGAAAATAAAAACCCTCAAGAAAAATTAAATTTAAAATATATAAATAAAGAATGCTTTGGTTTGTATTCAGACTCAATCAGTTCCTTCTCTGGGTAAGAATAAGATTCTTATCATAAGTCCTTAGTAGTTATGGATGATTGCACTACTAAGAATAGCAAAGTCATTCATAGCTGGCCATCCCAGAACATTGCTGTTATTTTGTTCATCAAGGACCTTCTAAGTTGTTGTTTTGTTTTGTTTTGCTCTGTTTTGTTTTTCTGAGAGCATCCTGATCCTCATTTCCCAGAGCACATAATATTCCATCAGAAAAACTTGTGTAGCAGCTATTTGTGGTGACAAAATAAAAATTGAGAGGATTCCTAACAATTGGGGAATGGCTGAATAAGTTGTGGTATATGATTGTTATGGAAATGAAGAGATTTTTCAGAAAATATCTGGGAAGATGTATATGAACTGATAGAGAGTAAAGTGGGAGAATCAGGAGAATACAGAATAGCAGCAATATTATAATAATGATTAAATGTGAATGACTCGGCTATTGTAATCAACAATTCCAAGGGACTCTTAATTTAACAAAAAATGTTATCTACCTTCAGAAGTAGAAATAATGAACTCTGAGTACAGATTGAAACATATTTTTTTCATTTATTTCTTCTTTGTTTTGCCACATCAAAATGCTCCAAATGATTAATAATAAAAATGCAAATCAAATCACCTTTGACATTGAGAATAGTAGATATTAGAGGGTTCGTAGAAAGACAGATTAATGTATTGTTAGGAGAATTAAATTGCCCCAACCATCTTGGAAAACAATTTGTAATTATACTTAAGAAAGGAACTAAAACAGTTATATCCTTCGGCCAAGAGATCATAGTACTAAAAGCTTATCAAGAGTAAAAAAGGTAAATTTTTTAAAAGCATATTATTTATTAAGTGTATTTGGGGTGCTGTTGCTGTGCTAGGAGCATATAAGAGAAGAGAAAGAGAATAAATTATAAAGAAAATGCAAAAACAGGATAGACTTGCAATTAGGAAGACCTGAATCCAAATTCCATGTGAGTCTTATTGTGTGATTCTGAGTAAGTAATTAATCAGATCTAGACTTCAGTTTACTCATATTTCCAGTAAGAAGGTTGAAGTCAATGGCTTCTAAGGTTCCTTCCAACTTTAAAACTATGGTCCAATAGACCAAATTTATACATATACCTATTTACACATAAAGTAAGCATATATATTGTTAAATGGCCCCATAATGCACCAAAATATTTATTGCAGCACTTTTCCAAATAGTAAAGAGCTAGGAACAAAGTAGATGCCCTCTGATTGGAGAATGACTTAAGCAATTTGTCATTACAAAAATATTATGGAATTTTACTGCTCCGTTACAAATGATAAATATAGAGAACCATGGGAAGATATATTAGATGATGCAGAATGAAGTAAGCAGAATAGAGACCAATGCACAGTGACTATAATAATGTAAAACAAACAAACAAAAAAAAACTAGCAACAATTAAAATTAAATTTCTAAACATTCAAATTCTTCTTCAGAGAATACTTCTCTAATAGGCTGGACATGTTGTTCTGATGCCAAATGTATATTTGCCTAAAAGATTATTTTGCTGAAAACAGGCCATTTACTAAATAAATAAAAAAAAGTTTACTGAAAACAATATGGCAGCCAAAATAAGTGATACAAAAACATCTCAAGCACTTGTATGATACGAAGACACCTCCAAGGCTTTCTGAAAAACTAAGAATCAGCTGTGCAATGTGGGAGACATTGGCCCAGGGCTGCCCAGTACAGCAAGCCTACGCCAAGGAAGGGACTTGAGCAAAGCAGAATTGCAATAGCTCAAAAGATTTTCTTGGAGAAAGATTCAATCGAGAAAATGAAATTCTCCCATTTCCCCTTGGGTGTTATTCCATTCTCCTACCACAAGAGAGAGCACTGTGACTATCACCACCACCACCATGACAAGTCTTAAGTTTCATAAATTCATTTAAATATGACTTCTGACTTCTGTTCAAAGATTTAAGCTTCTTATTATTTACAATATATTTATTCACCCACTATTAAATATCCTCTCTATATAAGAGTAAGTCTTTTGTAGGATACATAGACTCCAAGAATAAAAGAATCCTGAATATTACTAAGAGGTGTTCCAGGCCTTTAAGGTATATATAATCTAGTGGAGGAGAATAATGAAATTACTACAATGTAAAACAGCATTTGATGAGATATGATGACCTATGTGATCATAGGAGAGGTATAATCAAAGTCCAGTAGAAGATGAAGAGATCTAATTTTATTATGATCTGATTAATTAGAAGAGACTTTGAATGAATTAAGCATATTAACTGTGCATCATGAAAAAGGTGGTATTTGAAATACAAGCAAATCAATTAAACATTTGCTAAATTCAACTGTGCTTCAAGGAACAAGTGGAATTTCAGATGGGGCCTTGAAGGATGAGCTAATAGATAAGATTTCAGCAGGCAAATTTAAGGGAAGAAAACTCATTGTAACAAGGAATAACATGGACAAAATGAACAGTCAGGCAATAAGAAAGTATAAAGAATGTTTGGATGATGACCAGCAAACAAATTTGGTTTAAGCAGAGAGTACACATGGGAAAGTTATATGAGAGAAGACTAAAAGTATGGGAGACAAAAAGAATGTTAATAGTAATACCAAACAATATTATAGGAGTTATTTTTGAAAATGAGATGGCATCTATTAAACAGAAAAATGATGTTACATGCCTATCATTAATATCCCATTCATTCTTTTTTTGAATTTTAAATTTCTTATTTTTATTTTCCCCAGATACATGTAAAAAACATTTCTTTTGTTATACATGTACATTCATTTTATATTTATATATATATGTATATATATATATATATATGTATATATTTCTGCATATTTCATGTTGAGAGAGAAACATCAGAACAAAAGTGAAAAACTATGAGGAAAAAAAAGTGGAAATAGTATGTATTGATTAACATTCAGGCTTCATAGTTCTCACTGTGGATACAGATGGCATTTTCCATTCAAAATTTATTGAGATTGCCTTGGATCACTGAACTACTTAGAAGAACCAAGCCAATCATAATTGATCATTTTACAGGGCAGCTAGGTGGTGCAGTGGATAGAGCACCAGCCCTGAATTCAGGAGGACCCGAGTTCAAATATGATCTCAGACACTTAACACTTCCTAGCTGTGTGACCCTGGGCAAGTCACTTAACCCCAGCCTCAGGGGGGGGGGGGGGGAATTTGATCATTTTACAATCCTACTGTTGCTATGAACAATGTTTTCCTGGTTCTGCTTGCTTCACTCAGCAACAATTCATGTAGGTTTTTCCAGGTTTTTCTGAAATTAGTCTACTCATCATTTCTTATAGACCAGTAATATTCCATTATTTTCATTTACCATAACTTATTCAGCCATTCCCCAATTGACAGGCATCTACTCATTTTCTAATTCTTTGACACCACAAAAAGAATTGCTACAAACATTTTTGCACATTTGGGGACCTTTTCCCTCTTTTATGATTTCTTTGGGATATAGAAGTATCTCAAGTAGTGACACTGCTGAATCAAAGGGTATGCATAATTTTATGGCCCATTGGGATAGTTCTAAATTTCTCTCTAGAATTATTGGATCAGTCCACTTCTACCAATAAGCATTAGTGTCCCAGTTTTTTCATCCCCTCCAACATTTATCATTTCCTGTCTTTTAGGCAATCCAAGAGGTGTGAGGTGATATCTTTTAATTTGCATTTCTCTAATCAAAAGTGATTTAGAGTATTTTTTAATATAACTAGAAATGGCTTAAATTTCTTCATCTGAAAATTATCTGTTCATATTTTTGACTATTTATCAATTGGATAATGGCTTGTATTCTTATAAATTTGAATCAATTCTCTATTTATTTTAGAAATGAGATCTTTTTCATAAATACTGGCTGTAAAAATTCTCCCCCCCCCCCCAGTTTTCGGCTTTCCTTCTAATCCTAGCTGCATTGGTTTTCTTTGTGCAAAATATTTTTAATTTAAAAAATCTGATAGGTAAACTATCCTTGCTCTCCTAATTTGCTTATAATATCACTCTTTACACCTAAATCAAATCCGGCCATATTAGCTATCTTGACAAGTCACTGAATCTTTCTGATTCTATTTCCTCAACAGTAAAATGGGAAATGATGTCAATGTTGTCAGAAACAAATGCTAAAATATATGTAAAGTACTTTGCAAACCTTAAAACCTCCTATATGAGTCATTATTGCATTACCACTCTAAGTAATAATTTAAACTAAGTAGGAATCAGACTCACAATCCTCGCTTCATTAAAACCATATTCAAACCAACCCTATAGGATCTCAGGTATGGTATGCTTCCTTTTAATGACTCTGTTCATTTTAATGAATAAATACCCATTGACTACCTCATATGGTGTGGGGGGGATATAGTGCTAAAACATTGAAGGACCTAAAGATAAATAAGCCTGAAGCAATAAAATGGGACAGAGGATAGAGCACTGAACCTGGAATCAGGAAGAATTAAATTCACATTCAGTCATAGGAACTCAAACTATATCACCTTGAGCAAGTCATTTAACTTCTGTCTGTAAAATAGGAATAATAATAATACTTCTCAAGATCATCTGTGAATGTCAAATAATATAATTTTTGTAAAATATTTTGTAAATCTTAAAGTGATATATAAATACTAGCTTTTATTAAGCCCAGATCACGGTGGAGAGAGCCATCTGCCCCCAGAGAGAACACTGTGGGGATTGAATATGGATTACAACTTAGTATTCTCACTTTTTTTGTTGTTTGCTTGCATTTTATTTCTTTTCTCATTTTTTTTCCTTTTTGATCTGATTTTCCTTGTGGAGCATGATTATTGTGGAAATATGTGTAGAAGAATTGTACATATTTAACATGTATTGGTTTACTTGCCATCTAGGATTGAGGGTGGGGGGAGGGAGGAAAAAAAATTTGGAACACAAGGTTTTGCAAGAGTGAATGTTCAAAATTATCTATAGAAATTTTAAAAATTAAAAAACTTTTTAAAAATAAGCCTAATTCTTTGGAGAAAATAGTGTCCTGGAAATAAATTTTTAAAATTTATATTTTTATTCTAAATAATGGGTATTTGTTTTTCTAAAATGATAAATATTAACTATATGAACAAAATTATTCCAATTTTTAAAGATCATGTTAAGGATTTTAAAAAAATCTTTCAAAGTGAGTAGTAATAATATGGTCGGTCCATGAACCAAATTAAAAGTGTATAGAGAGAAGAAACCTACTTTTTCTACTCTGATGGGTTCAGTACCTCATAAGTATTCTTTTCATCAGTCTAAATAGTAACACTGATATGTCTTTTCATCCTGTACAGTTCTTATCCATGATTGCCTATAAATCCTCTATAAAGGATCTCCCTGACATAAACTGGATGTCTTTCTCTGAATCTTTTAATATTTTGCACCTACCAGTGCAGTACTCAGGATTAATATCTATTGGCTAAGCCTCCATTCAAACTGGAGAAGACTACATATTTATCCCATCTCCTTTTCTGGTCATAACTGGCTTTGATCTCCATATAGTCACAGATAAAGACCTACAGTGTATGGGATATTCAGGGAAAACTAGCACCTCTGATGTGAGGGCTTGCCAAGCCTTCATTAGGGCTATTCAACCACCTTTGGTGTCCACCTTCACCCGACTCTCACCTATATAATGGCCATATCCCAATAAAACCACCTCAGTACAGACTAAACCACATTGAGGGTAACTAAAAGACCTCAAACTTCTGGTGAGTTAGAGGGATATGAAGGTTTCCTCTGGCAGAATGAGTGAATGAAAACAATTTGTTCTAATGGCCATGAAGGTGGTTGAAGCAAACACTGTGGAGTGCTTAGAGTTTGATCAGATATCAAAGATATCAAGATCATCCACTACATCCCAAGCCATCACCAGTCATCCTGATTTTTGTCTTGCTATTAGTTTTTAATGACTCTGAAAGAGAAAAGTTAAACTAATGACTTTGTGCAACTCTGCCTAACTTAAATCCAAATCACTTGAGTATGGAGACATTGTCCCATGATGTCATTGGTTCTCTTCCAATGAAGGACAAACAATAACATATATTAAGAGTTATAATAAGCCTTAAGAGATAATTTTCAGGGATTCTTTGCCTTTTCTGTGTCATGGACTCCTTTAGTAATCTGGAGAAATTTTTGGACCCTATCCTAGCTCTCATGGTTTTTCTCCAAACTAGGATGAGTCATGGGAGTGGTGACACTCGTATAGATTGCTGATTCACAGAAAACTTGATGGTCTTCGGAAGTTCAAAACATGCTCTTTTTCATCCATTGAACAAAACAATACCACATAATTTTTTGCCTTTGGTCTAGAAAGAAACTGTGGGAACCCTAGAATGCTTACTCTTGTTCTCTAGCAAGAGAGAAAAAGATTGAGATGGTTGATGAAGCTGAGCTCCCAACCCAGCCACCTGCCATATCATAGCAGCAAGAAACACAAGGTACCATTATTAAAATACATTTATAAAAATATTTAAAGTTTTGGGAGATAAATTGAACATCAGTTCCCTGCATTCCTTGTATTTGCCTCTCTAATCAGAACTTTTTCCCCTGGATCTCCATTTTTGCAACTAGTTCCCTGCTGTTGTTTCATCATCTTAAATTTTGGTGCTCTAAAGAAATCCTGGTCACAAGGGGGTCTTGGTCTTTTGGTTTATTTCTCTAGAGTGGGGCTGATTTGCTTTCTCTTTGTTTTTTCTAATCTATGGCAAAGAGAGATTTTAGGCTTTATTGCTAGCTCCAGTTGCGAGTAAGATTAAGCACTACTATTACTCTTTATTGTCATTAGGATTCTGGCCATGGGAGTGGTTCATCTTAGAACATGATTCTCTATCCTTCTTCAATTTTCCCCTACCCCCCCAAGAAAACCTCTCCATCCTCCATTTTATTCCATGATTGCCC
Organism: Sminthopsis crassicaudata; assembly: GCF_048593235.1. Lineage (NCBI taxonomy): Eukaryota > Metazoa > Chordata > Mammalia > Dasyuromorphia > Dasyuridae > Sminthopsis > Sminthopsis crassicaudata. Next base: position 133,015,505 of record NC_133620.1, read on the forward strand.
TAGAGGTTGAGGGATATTTTTTGAGGCTCCCTTAATTCTGTTTTCATCAGTCTATCAAAAATGGCATAACAATTTTACTATATACTAAGAACTATATGAAGTTCCTTCCCCCCAAGGAATTTATATTCTAATGAGGAGACAGCATGTAAATAAACATATAGAAAATTTCAACAGTAAATGGAAGATAAACTCAGAAGAGAGAAAACTCGAAGTGAAGAAGATTAGCAAACATGTCCTGCAGAAGGTGGCAAATGAGCTGAGACTTGAACACAGTCAAGGAAACTTAGAGGTTAACGTGAAGAAGGAGAGCATTCCAAGCATGATGGATATAGCAAAGCACAAAGAGGCATAAGATGTAGTGTTTCATAAGAGAAATAGCAAATTAGAAAAATGTAACTGAACCACCAAGGCCAAAAAGAACATAAATTACAAGAACACCAGAAAGGTAGGAAGAGCAATAAATTCATCAATTATGAATCACAATTCAGTAACCTAGATGAAAATGTTTATTTAAATTATTTTTCTTCTTAAAGTTAATTGTTGCTGTTTGATCATTTTTCAGTCATTTTCAACTATGGCCCCATTTGGGGTTTTCTTGGCAAAAATACTACAACAACTGCCATTTTCTTCTCCATCTCATTTTACAGATGGAACAACTGAGGTAAACAGTTAATTGACTTGCCCAGGAGCACACAGCCACTAAGTATCCGAAGTCAAATTTGAATTTAGGAACATGATTCTTCTGACTTCAAAGTCTGATACTCCTTTAAACAGAAGACCTATCCGTGATCAGGCAAGAATTTCTAGTAGACCACAAGAAGGCTACTGAAATTGCAGATATCTCTGAAATACAGCATCTAACCCCATACTTGAATCAATTTGCTGATAGAGAAATTTTAATGACTTATTCTAAGGTAGAAGGAATAGATAGTTTGGGAGCTGTTCCATTGACAGTTCAAGTATTTTAATCTATTAATACTTTATGGGGCCAAATTAATTTGATTAAAAATGTAAGTCATCTTCAGAAACTCAGCATAGACCTACCTCTCACATCTCATGATAAAATAAGGTCAAAATGGATACATAATTTGGGCATAAAGGGTAAGATCATAAGCAAATTAGGAGAGCAAGGAATAGTTTACCTATTAGATCTTTAGAGAAGGGAGGAATTTATGACCAAAAAAGGACTAAAAAACATTGTGAAATACAAAATAGACAACTTTGATTACATTAAATTGAAAAGGTTTTGCACAAACAAAACCAACACAAACAAGATTAAAAGGGAAAAACAAAGCTGGGAAATTTTACAGCCAGTGTTTTTGATAAAGGCCTTATTTCTGAAATATGTTAAAAACTGTGTCAAATTGATAAATGGTCAAAGGATATGAACAATTTTCAAATAATGAAATTAAAGCCATTTATAATCATATGAAAAAATGCTCTAAATCACTATTAGAGAAATGCAAATTAAAACCACCTCATATTTCTTAGATTAATTAAGATGACAGGAAAAGATCATGATAAATGTTGAAGGGGATGTGGGGAAACTGGGACACTAATGCATTGTTGGTGGAGTTGTGAAATAATCCAACCAAACTGAAGAGAAATTTGGAACTTTTCCCAAAGGAGTATCACATTGTGCATACCCTTTGATCTAGCACTGCCACTACTTGGGATACTTCTGTAAAAAGGGGAAGAAGAAAAGGAGGAGGGGAAGACAGAAAATGATAATTTTGATTATTTGACTTGCAGGAAAAAACCAGAAACAAAAAGATAATTACCAAGGGGTAAAAAAAAAAAGAAAAAAATGTAAATCACCATAAGAGTTGCTTCTGTCTGGAAGGTTGTCTTACCCCACTGCATCACAACCACAAGTCCTGAGACATGTGTCATCATTGAGTAGAACCCTAGACCTGAAGTCAAGAAATACTACATAAAAGCCAGTCTCAAACCCTTTCTAGCTGTAAAAAGGGTAGTATAGACAAGTCACTTAATGATTGTCTGACTCAGTTTCCTCAAATGTAAAATGGGAATAAGAAAGCATCTCTTTCACAAGGTTGTTGTGAAGGTCAAATTAAATGATACTGAGATGTAAAGCATTCAGTATATTGCCTTGCACATAGTAGATATTTGATTAAAAGTTTGCTCCCTTCATTACCCAACCCCCATGAAGCAGGAAAATGTAACTGATAATCACTAAGGGGCTTTTGGAAAACAAGAATTGCTTACACTACAAAAATGGAAGTAGTAGCCCTACATTTTAAGGCCTGGCAGCCAGGGGAAAAGCACTTATAAAGAAATCTGGGCTAGGAGCATGGAGGTCAATTAGACCTCACTTTTCTGTGTGGATTTAGGAAATTCACATTTCTGGACTTCAATTTTTTTAATGGACGAGCATCACTGTCTACTGGGACATGATTTGGAGTCAATTCTTGCTTTGAATCCCAGGTATGCAAGCATCTCTGTAACCTTAGACAAGTCAAATAACCTAACAAAGCCCAAACTCCTCAACTATAAAATGAGGGAATCAGATCAGATCAAAAGTTCTTTAAGTTTTTTGTCATGGACTACTTTTGGCAATCTGGTGAAGCTGAGGGACCCCTTCCTCAAAATAATGTTTTTAAATATATAAAATAAAATACAAGTTCATGAACCTCAAGTCAAGAACTCCTGAACTAGATGTTCCCTAATGTCCTACTATCACTATGAAGTGCATCTATGAAACATTACATAGTATCAAAAATAGACTGTATCCTAACTCCCTACTTCCTGTTTGTTTTATTTTTAAATTTTATTTTAGTTTTAATTTATAGGATAAAATAAGAATTTCTGTAACACAGTATAATAACAAGTACACATGAAACTTGCTATTCCATTTATATATAATAAAGTTATCATATAAATTTCTTTTTTCTTCATTCCCTCTTCTCTTTTCCCAAGACAGCTACCATTAGTCACAAATATGTGTATATTTGCAAATACACCCATATACACCCATATACACATACACACACATATATGCACACACATATTTGTGCCTAATAATATACATTATATATGTATTTATGTATGAATGTATAATCATTCTATACATATATTTATAAGTTCTTTCTCTGGATGCAGATAGTGTCTTCCTTCATATGACCTTTATAATTAATTTGGATAATTATAATAATAAAAATGACTTATTCACTTAAAATTGTTCTTAAAATAATATTGCTGTTATGATATACAATATGTTCTTGGTTTTTCTTATTTTGCTCTTCTTTATTTCATGCAAGTCTTTCCATGTTTTCAAAGATAATTGAGCTCATCATTTCTTATCAAATAGTATTATGTTGTCACAATCTTATATTAAAATTTGTTCAGCCATTTCCTAATTGATTGGAATTTCCAGTTCTTTGCTACATAAAAAGAGTTGCCATAAATATTTTAAAATACATGGGTTCTTTTCCTTTTTCCCTAAACATTTTCAGAAACAGATAGAGTAGAGGTATTACTGGGTCAAAGGGTATAGGCAGTTTAACAACTTTGGGGGCATAATTCCAGAATGGTTGGATTACTTCAAAATTCTCCTTTTATTACCTACCTTGAGTCAGTCACAGTTACCAATATGTTTTCTTCCTTTTTATTGTTATTGTTCAGTAAAGTCCAACTTTTCATAACCTCATTTGGGGTTTTCTTGGCAAAGATACTGGAGTAACTTGTCATTTCCTGCTCCAGTGGATTAAGGCAAACAGAGGTGAAATAGTTTGCCCAATGTCACAGAGCTATTAAATGTCTGGGGCAGGATTTGAATTCAGGTCTTCCTGACCCCCAGCACTCTATTCAAAGGATCATCTAACTGTTGCCTGCCTTCTTCCTTTCTGGCCACATATAGTACTTTTTGGAATTTTTCTTTTGGGATCTCATTCCTGAGGTGACCTGTGATTCTTTCAATGCCTATTTTGCCCTTTAGTTCCAGGATATCAGGACAATTTTTTGAAGGATTCTATTCAGGTTCTCCTTCTGATAATGGCTTTCAAGTACTCCAGTGATTATAATATTGTCTCTCCTACAGCTATTTTCCAAGTCAGTTTTTCCCATGAAATATTGCCCATGAGGTATTTTATCTTTTCTCTATTTTTTTCATTCTTTTGAATTTATTTGGTTGACTCTTTGATGTCTCATAGTCATTAATTTTTACTTGCCCAATTCTAACTTAAGTTGTTTTCCTCAATTAGCTTTTATACTTTGTTTTCCCTGTTTGGCCAGTGGTCTCTTTAAGGATTTGTTTTCTTTGGTGGATTTTTATATCTCCTTTTTCATTTAGCCAATTCTACTTTTTAAGCAATTATTTTTTTTTCCAAGCTGTAGATTCTTTTTTCATAATTCTCTTGCATCACTCTCATTTCTTTTCTCAATTTTTCATCTATCTCTCATATATGATTTTAAACTCATTTTTTAATTCTTCCATAAATTCTTTCTTGGTTTGAGATCATTTCCCATTTTTCTTTGGGGTTTTGCCCATAGGTGTTTTGACATTGTTGTTTTCTTAGTTTTTATCTTGATTTTATGGTGACATTAGCTTTTTATGGTCAGACTAATTTTTTTGCTTTTTGCTCATCTTCTCTGGCTTTTTTCCTTTCTTTTAAATTTGAACTCTGCTCCCAGGATGGAAGGGGCACTGTGTCAGGGTTCTCATTCCAGGACCCATTTGGCACCTGTGCAAATGCTGCACTAAGGGGATTGACTTGGTGGTGACTGGTGCTGTTACAGGTTATAAGGATTTGGCAGTTTACCTGGTGTTGAGACAGGGTCCTATGGTGATGTCTGGCAAGTGCTAAGGCTGGTGGGGTGTTTCTGCCTTTCCCCAGGCCACTCTGAGGAATTTGGCAGTCTGGCTGTTGGAGGCTGCTTATCTGGCATCAATTCATGTAAGTCTCTCTAGGCCTTTCTGAAATCATCCTGCTGATCATTTCTTACAGAACAATAATATTCCATAACATTCATATACCACAATTTATAAAACCATTCTCCAATTCATGGGCATCCACTCAGTTTCCAGTTTCTGGCCATTACAAAGAGGGCTGCCACAAACATTCTTGCACATACCGGTCCCTTGCCCTTCTTTAAGAAGCCCAACAGTAACACTGCTGGATCAAAGGGTATGCACAGTTATCAAATTTTGAGCATAATTCCAGATTGCTCTCCAGAATGGCTGGATATATTCACACTTCCACCAACAATGCATCAGTATCCCAGTTTTCCCACATCCCCTCCAACATTCTCCATTATCTTTCCCTGTCATTCTAGCCAATCTGACAGGGAAATACAAATATTTTCAACATCCACTAAATTTCCTGAGGCAAAGCCCTGGTTTTTGTTCTAGCTAGAGTTGCCAATTGAGTTGGTTAGTATTATTATTGCTGAGAATATTTGTATATAATAATATGTCTCTTCCAAGTTCTTCTACTTTCACTTCAGTCAGATGTGGGATTCTTTATCTAGTCAGAGGTTCTTAATCTTTTTATATCCATCATAGATTCCTCTGACATTCTGGCAAAGCCCTTTCTCAGAATACTGTTTTTTAAAACACATAAGAGATTACAAAGGAAACCACTTAGTTTGCAATAGTCTCTATAGACAGGAAGACAATGATCACGTGCAGTCTAGGAGCCAGCTTAATAACTACAGTAATTTCAAAATAGTGATGAATATAAATAAATAATATTTTGAATATAATGCAATTATCTATAAAATGATGTAAGAATGTCTGTGATTTCTACTGGTGATTAAGACACAAGTATTGCTAGTATTGTGACTTAATGCCAAGAAGTTGAAGGAAATGAGCCATTAAAAAATTTTAATTGGGATTAAATTTCAATGAGAATTTAGTCCAAATAAAGATGAATTGTTTTTCCCACTTAGGTTCACAGACCTTCTGAACTCTACAAGCTGCCCCTGTGGTCCTCAGGTTAAGAACTCCTATGTTGTACACAAGCTTAACTTAAGTGCCTAAACTATATTTAGACCTTTTGACAAAAGTACAAAGTATATTTCCCTACAAAAATGTGAAACCTAGTTATTGTTTTATGACTTGCTTATGTGGAAAAAGCAGGCAAAGTTCAGGTGGATATATCCCTGTATGGTTTTGCATGGCCTATTATGCATTAACCAGTCAGAGTCATGTCTCCTATAAAAATTAGCTGAAGACCAGCTTAATAATATATATATTCAACATATTGTTTAAACATATAATTTGGCATAACTGTGAAATTGTCTATTATATTTAGAAGATAAAGAGATATATCACAGCTCTGAAAAGAATTTTTTGCAATAATTCTTTTAGTCACAGAATAGCACACAATGACCTATACTTAGAGAAATCACGTGTATCCATTGACCAAATTCATAGGATTATGGAATCACAGAACAAGAACAAGAAGTAACCTTATAGTTCCTCATTTTACAGATGAAAAACTGATCCCCAGAGAGATTAAATGATTTGTCCAAGGCTATCACATGGATAACAGAGATGGAATTTGAACCCAGGTCCTCTTTGCTCTTGATTTCTGGTTCCTCTGACTTAAAGGCAAGACTTCTCATGCTTCCTACCAAATGCCATTCAGATCTTCCTTCTGCCTCCTTTTCAAGTACTGTCTCTCTCTTCTTCCTATTCTAAATTCATACCCAATATATTAGGGCATATGAAGAACAATTAAGTAGTATAGTGGATAGAGAATCAGACTAGAAGTCAGGAAAACCCATCTTCCTGAATTTAAATCCACTTAGCTATGTGACTCCAGGCAAATCACTTAACTCTGTTTGCCTAAATTTTCTCATCTGTAAAATGACCTAGAGAAGGAAATGGCAAATTCACTCTAATATCTTGCCCCAGAAAACCCCAATAAGGAATCAGAAGTGACTAAAACAATTCAACAGCATAATTAGAGCTTTTTCCAATCAATAGGAACTTTCTAATTTCATCACTCTGGATACTTGAAACATTGCTTTCTAGGTCCCCTCAAGAGCAAAGACAATCCCTACCCATATTACATCATATTTATTCTTGATGATATAATCTGTGTTTCAATAGGATACTGTCATCTTCCCATCACCACTATTTTCTCTTGCCAAAAACTGACTAGGAAATCACTAGGAAATAAAATTCTGACCAATCCATTATTTATTTGCATTAGATGGTGAATTATAAATTGTTACCATGACATTCACATTGACTTGAGTAAATTAACAATTTTGCAAATAAAATCTGCTAACAGCTGATACTCTTATGGGTTTGAGTTTCCTATTTCTCAATCATTTTATTTTACTGAAATACAAGTATGTACTACTAAAAGGACCATTCACCTCACTAATGAGCTCTTATAACAAGTTAGGACTAGAAGGACCTTGAATGATATAGAATCATCTAAATGACCTTTTTTTCCCTAAAGGATCTGCAAGAAAGTAGTTATGAGTAGCTTATGATATCTGCAGTGATTGTCTTCACCTCATGGCCTAGAGGTTTATTACCACTTGTACCAATTAAATGCATGTATATATAAAAATAAGACTTGGAGGAAGTACAAATACAATTGCTTCTTATTTATTATTTCTCTCTCCATAAAATTCTAAGATCCTTTCCATTCCTGTTCTTTTATAAGTTTAAACCTATTTAACTAGGAACAGCTCCACAGCTTTCTCAATGGGACAGAGTTAAAGGAAGCAGCAGATCTTGTCCATAACCATAACCACAAAGACATGTCAAAACAGTATTCTAAGAGAATGTAGCTTTATGGAGGTAGATTGTGTCAGGCTGACACAAGCATCACTGAAGTATCACTGGTAGTATGCCTGCTGATTCCTTTTAAACTTCTTTATCTTGAAATCTACATTAGACCTCTCTGCTGTTGACTCATTGATCCTTTTTTTAGTTTCAGTATTTCTGAAAAGCAAGTTCTGTTCTGCTGAAAATAGAACAACAAATGTCCCATTGCATTTGAAAACTATATCATCATATAGCACTGCCTACCAGGGGCTTTAAATTTTCCAGATAAAATCACATTACTGGACAGACAAAAAAAAATACCTATGTACCATGAAGAGTGCATACCCTTTTTATTTCATTTATGTATTTATTTAAAAATCACATTAGGAAGTACCCTTCAATGCTTCCATACCCAATCTGTACCTTGCCTATAATCAGTATTATTGTAACTGAAAGACATAAGTTGAGAAAGGAAAGATATTCACCATGTTTTGTCTATGTTTTATTAAATCAAAATAAGACACTAAAAAAAAGGCAGAACATGTTCTGTTGGACTTTTATCTATGTCCTAAATTGAAGCACAGTACTATATTGGTTTGTGTTGGCTTTGATTTTAGCCAAAAAACTTCATTTAAAAAAATATATATATTTATTTTTAAATATTCCTTTTAGGAAAAAAAATGAGTTTCAAATTCTCTTCCTTCCCTTCCACCTCTTTCCTACCCACTGAGAAGGCAAGTAATAATCTATCAATTATGATATGAAATTATACAAAACATATTTCCATATTAGCCATATCATAAAAAAGAAAGAAAAATAAAGTGAGAAAATAATGCTTCTATTTGCACTCAGAGTTCATCCTTTTTTTCTCTAGAAGTTAATTGCATTTTTTAGCATGAGTTCTTTGGAATTGTCTTACTTTATTATGTAGATCAGAATAGCTAAGTCTTGCCTACTTGATTAATATTAATTAATGATTAAACATTACTGTTAACAATAATCTCCTAGTTGTGCTCATTTTACTTTGCATCAATTCACTTGTCTTCTCATGTGTTTTCTAAAACCATCTCTCTCATCATTTCTTACAAGATAATATTACTCCATTATAATCACATGCCACAAAAAGAGCTGCTACAAATATTTTTATAGATTGGGTTTTTTTCCTTTGAGCTCTTTAGGGGTACAGAGCTAATAGTGGTATTACTGGGTCAAAGGGTATGCACAATTTTACAGCCCTTTGGGCATAGTTCCAAATTGTTCTCCAGAATGATTGGACCAGTTTTCAAATCTACCAACATCACTAGTGTACCTGTTTCCTCTTTTACCCTCCATCATTTGTTATTTTTGATAAGGATTAACGTGGTATCTCAGAGTTTCAATTTGTGTTTTTCTCAATCAATAGTGAGTGAGCATTTTTTTGTATGACTATAGATAGCTTTAATTCCTTCTCCTGGAAACTGCCTATTTATATCTTTTGACTATTTATCAATTGAAGAATGGCTCTTGTTTTATAATTTGACTCAGTTTCCTATATATTTCAAAGATGATATCTAGGCTCTTTTTTTTTTTTTTTTTTTTTTTTTTTTTTTTTGATCATGGTTTTCAGGTGTCCAATAATTCTTGTTATATCTCCTTAATCTACTTTCCAGGTTAGCTTTTTACAGTGAAATGTTTCACATTTTATTTTATTTTTATTCATTCTTTTCACTTTTTAAATGATTTCTCAGTCATAGAGTCATTAGATTCCATTTGCTCAATGCTAATTTATAAGAAATTATTTTCTTCTATGAACTTTTGTACCGCTTTATGTACATTTAGCCTATTTTGCTTTTTAAGGAGTTCTTTTCTTCAGTGAAATTTTATAACTCCTCTACCATTAGGCCAATTCCGTTTTTTAAGGTGTTAATTTCTTAGTATTTTTATGCTTCTGTTACCAAGCTATTAACTTTTTTTCATAATTTTCTTATGTCACTCTCATTTCTTTTCTCAATTTTTCCTCTACCAATCTATCTCTTTAACACTTCCAGAAATCCTTTTTGGGCTTATATCCAAATTAGCATTTTCCTTTGAGACTTTACACTTAGCTGTTTTCATATTGTTGTTTACTGAGATTGTGTATTCTCTGCCATCATAATAACTTTTCATGGTCAAATTCCTTTCTGGTTGTTTACTCATTTTTCCAGCTTATTTCTTGACTTTTAACTTTCTGTTAGAGTTGGTCTTTGATCACCTAGAGCTGGAGAGGTACTGTCCCAAGATTCAGGCTTTTTCATACTGTTGTTTTCAGAGCAAGTTTTGGGGTCCATAAATTTTTGATGTTTCCAAGGTGGTGTGATCCAGGGAGAGGTGTGGTCACTATTCTCCTAGCCTGTGCTGTGGTCTTTACCCAGGAAACCCCCCCCGCCCCCCCTTCCCCTACAGTCACATTAGCACTTCTCTTAGCCTTAGAACTCTCAACCAGTCCCTTTCTCACCTGCAGTTGCAAACCCTAGCACTTCTCTCTGCCTTGGAACTGAAATAAGAGCCCTTGCTCCCTTGTGACCAATCATAAGAGTTCCTCTCCATCCTGGAATTGAGACACAATTGTATGGACAATAGAGTTGCCAGTCAGTACCAGCTGCACCTGGTATAAACAAAAGTCTCCCCTTTAATCTCTTTTTGACCATTTATCTGACCCCACTCATCTTCTCTGGGCTAAAAGCTGCCACTATTGCAGTATCTTCCAAGGTCTACTACTAGTGCTGAATTGAAATAAATCATTTTTAGAGTTCAAGTAGGATATCCCCAAACACATCATCTATCATTGAGTGTTCTTGAGGTTGAATTTAAACTTTAAATTTATTTTCATTTTTTCCTCCAATTCCATCATTTCCATCATTCTTCAGTGACTAGAACCAAGTTATAAAAATTACCAAAATAAATCTAATATAAATTTCTATAAGGTACTAGTAACACTTCAGAAGAAGAGACAAAACTAGTATCACTGCTGGCCTTTCTGCCTTCATGGCAAGGGTCTCTGCCACCATTATACCATACAAAGAAAATTCATGGGTGTGAAATCAGTAAAGTTTCATTTAAACAATGATAAGTTCACAAATGGAGAATAAGTCAAGAAAAGTAGTAGTACAGTACTAGACTATATAACAAAGTAGTAAAAGTTATAATAAAATTGCACAAAATTGGAACACTCATACCAGATCAAGTGGAAGAGCAAAAGAGTTGTACCATCATATTTCAGAGCTGATCTCATTTAATTAAGATTTTTATAATTAATTTTAACTAAGTGTAAGAGTTTAATGGAACACTAATAGGCAACTGGGCCTGATTGTCAGGATTTCACCTATATTGAAATGTCAGTAAGAAGAAAAAAGTGTATTATTTTTTTGATATCTAAAATTGCTATAACTTAAGATACAACCATATATAAAATTAGTTTAGTCTTAAATAATTTCTATTTCTTTCTTTTTTTGAACAGTGTGGAAACTCAAAACTTCAGGACTTTGTGAAACAAGGGAGTTGAAAAACATTTAACAATCTTCACTTCAACTAAAATCATATATTTTTATGCATGCTTTGTATTTACCTATGAGTATATGTATTGCATTATTCTCCCAACCCCTAGCAGAATTTAAATTTGTTGAGGAAAAGGACAGTCTCATTTATCTTCCTGTCTCCCCGGTACCTACTATAGTACCTAGCATATAGAGAGTCTTTAATAAAAAATCTGTTGAATTAAGTGAGTGGAATTATTAGCTAGAAATTTAGTGCTTGTGCGATAATTCAAAGCAATTCCAATAGATTGAGATGAAAAATGCCCTCCATATCCAGAGAGAAAACTATGGAGACTGAATGTGGAGTGAAGCATGGTGTTTTCATCTTTTTGTTGTTGTTATTGTTTGTTTTCTTATTTTTGTTTGTTTTTGCTTCTCATGATTTTTCCCTTTTGATCTGATTTTTTTTGCACAATATGACAAATATGTAAATATATTTAAAATCTATATCAAATTGCTTGCTGTCTTGGAGAGGGGGGAGATAAAGGAGGAAGGGAGAAAAATATAGAATACAAAATGTTATAAAAATGAGTGTTGAAAAACATGTATGTACATGTATATGGAAAAATAAAATACTTTTAAAAATGAAAATTAGTGTTTGTTTAACTAATGTGATATTTAGATTAGTAGAAAGGAGTATGGCATTAAAATATCAGTAAATGTTTAGCACAGATTTAGAGCTGGAAAGGACCTTAGAGGTCACCAAATCCAAACTCCTCAATTTTAAAGTTGAAGGAATGAGGCCCAAAGAAACTAAGAATCTGAGACAGTTTACAAATTTAGATAGTTCTTTTTGACTCCAGGTTCAGTACTGTATATGTTACAGAAGTCTTTACTGAACAGCCTTTTTAGTGTGCTGCATCCAATTTGGGTCTTTTTTTGTTGTTGTTGTTAAGAATGAGGCCTTTGTTTCTCTCTATTCTTTGTTTTTAAGTAAATTTGTTTCTATTTTCTATTTCTTTTATTCTTAGATCACTTACATTCACCAATGTGTTCTTCCTCTTTTTCTATATGTGTGTATGTATGTATGTATATATGTGTGTGTGTACACATTCATATTTTCAGAAATAAATATTATACAAAAACAAAAAAGTACCAATAAAAATTTTTCATTTTTAAATCTTTCAGAGAAATGTCAGAAGTATTACCAAAACAGCAATAGCAAAGATATGGGAACATATGCCCTAGGAGGAAAAGTTAAAGGAACTAAGATTACCTTGGATAAAAGAAGGCTAACTTGAGACCTAATTAAAATAAGGAATTTTCTAGTTTGAGAGAGGGGGGCAATAGGAAAAGGCAACTGTGTTCAATTTTAAGAGCAGGGTGGATGGAGCTGAAAGAAAGCCAAAAGGAGATGGAGGAGCCTGCCCTCTCTTCCCCATTTCATCTGTTCCTAGCCTCCACCAAATTTCAACCTGCCCCTCAGTGGTGTATGGTGCTATCCTGATCCCCTACCCCATGTCTCTGAAGATGTTTGTCTGGAAGGAGAGTTGTTTTATTTATATTAAAAAAACATTTTCTTTCCCTTATTACATTTGTAACTATCATGTTTTCTGTCTGGGTCTCAGTTTACTTATCTGTGAAATAAAGGAGTTGAACTAGATGATCTTTTTCTCTCTTTCAATTCTTAAACATAATAATAATAATAGTAATAGCTAACACTTATGTAGGACCTTAAGGTTTGCAAAACAACTTATAAAAATTATCTCATTTTATCCTAACAACCCCGGCACATGGGTGTTATTGTTATCCCCATTTTACAGATGAAGAAACTGATGGAACATTGTTATCAAGTATCTAAGGCCACATTTGAATTCAGATCTGCCTGACTTGAGGTCCAGCACACTATCCACTGAGCCCCCTAGCTGCCTAGATAATTATAAGGTTACTAACCAGTTTTCTCACATCAGGAAAAAATTAAATGGAGGCAATGATCTTAAGATAATGATTTTAATTTAAGCATAAAGAACTTTATGACCATTGAGGCGATAACACATTGGAAGTAACCAGCAAGAGAAGCTCTGAGACCTCAAGAAGAAAAGAGGTACATATCTTCCCCAAATGGTTTCATGTCTCAAGAGAAACACAAGAGAATAGTCCCATGAGGTTGATTCTACAACCTCAAAGGGCTTTGAAGAATGGCAGAAAGTGGGTCCTGCTGCTTCTGGTTTGATTACCTAGTTATGAAACACATGAATGGATTCCTTATACGTTTGGAGATCCTCCATCAAATCAGTTGTCTCTTACCTGAGTGCTGACATCCACATGCTCTGCTTCTTTAGGGAATGAGGAGGGAAGCTCCTTACCCTCGTGCTCATCTGCCTGCCTGTGCCATTGTGACATGACACTATGCCCTCATACAGCCCCACTCTCTCAGCTAGGATCCTGTCATCATAGAGCCCCTTTCCTAAAGGCTTCAAGCCCTAAGAATTCCTTTTATCCTTCGAGCAAGCTGGACTATCTGGGGGACAGACTATCCTCCTGTTTTAATTGAATCTTTGTTCACATTACTCTCTGTACCTGTCTCCTCCTCCACTATTTTTGCCCCAGGTAAAATGATTCCTAGTTATAGTTCTGTCCAGACAAGCTTGGAGTCTAGTTCAACTAAGTCCTTCTGAAATCTTGCCCAGAGAAGTCAACAGGTTTCCCTGCATTTACCAATCCATTTTCCTAATGTTAACCAGACCATTTCTTTCTTGCAATCCCTCCTCTCACTAGGCTACATGAGCATATTTAGAATTCATTCCTTGCCTCCCTCCATAGCTTGTTCAGAAAGTGAGAGCTTATAGTGCATTGCACCCAGCATAACAACTATCCTGGCTGTATCATATTTATTACCTGTGAGGAAGGTAACAGTGTAATATTAGATCAAGGACACAAGGGGGTCTCTAGTGCTACTGTCATTTGCTGGACTTTCTGAACAGCCTCAATGGTCCTTTTCTTCCCAAACTTTGGCGTACCACTATGTTTACCAACAATTTCTCTCCATGCATTTCATCAAGTTGCCCATGGAGTTTTAAAATAGGAACTTTTTTTCTGTTGTGTTTAAAAATCAAATCTCAACATGTCCTTAGTCTGCATATTATGAGTCATGGGGAGGGCATCCCTTCTAAGTCATGGCTTATCACAAATCCCACATTACAGTGTTGCTATAGTTGCCTATATATATGCCTATGGCATGCAAACAACAAAATTATTCTATTTATATCAAACACTGGTAACTTTAATAACTTTTAAAAAAGCAACTCTCATTGATTCCCATGAGATAATAATAATAGCATTTATATAGTGCTTTAATGTTGGTAAAGCACTTTATATATTATCCCATTTGATCTTCACAAGAATCCTGGATGAGGTTATTATTAAACCCATTTTGTAGATTGTGGAAACTGAGGCTGAGAGAGGTCAGGTGACATGCACAGTCATACAGTAAGTAAATATCTGAGACAGGATTCCAACTCAGGGCTTCCTGAGTTCAATATTCCATGACAGTACCACCTAGCAAAATCTATTATTTCTTTCACTAACAAAAGTTGTTTTTAGGTTTTGGTTTTTGTGGGTCTGTTTTTAAAAGGGTAGAAAATGATTCCATTTTGGTGAAGGAGTCAAGCATCCAACAATCTCTATGACTTAGGGGAATCCCGATAAATATTTAACAACCAACTCTCCAAGAAAAATGGACCCACAACCATTTTTAAGTTTATTTGCATTATCAATACTTTCTTAACTCTAGACAACTAATAAATAAAATATATTTATATTATCAATACTTTTTAAAGTCTAGACAACAAACAATAAAATGAAGTATTGATTTGTAGCTTGTCAGTTTCAGAGATATAAATTTTTATTCTGACATTTTAACAATGAGCTTCTGTTGGAGGTGACTCAGTATATCTATGTCATGACTCAAAGTACTGGTATACTGCCTCCTTTGTCCCTTTTCTAAGCATGGGCATCTCTGAAGAGTAAAGGAATGCAGAAAAAATACATATGATAATATATAAGGACATATAATACTTATAAGGACATAAAGGACATAAAAGGACATAAGGACATAAATACATATAAGAACTAAAGAATTCTGTGAAAATATAGGGCAGACAAGAAAACAAAATAGTATAAAACTCTTTCAGGCTCATAGATTTTGAGCTGAGAGGAGCTTTAGAGTCCAACCCCCTCACTTTACAAATGAAAAAATTTCACCCCAGAAAATAGTATAAAACTCTTTCAGGCTCATAGATTTTGAGCTGAGAGGAGCTTTAGAGTCCAACCCCCTCACTTTACAAATGAAAAAATTTCACCCCAGAAAAGTTGGATGATTTCCTTAAGATCACACAGATATTAAATGGCAGAACTAGGATTGATTTTGGATCCTCTGATTCCTAACATTAGTTTCTTTCCTCTATACCAAGTTGCCTACTTAATTTGGCTCCAATTCAATGTCTGCTCTTTTATTGTTTCTTTTACTTTTACAAAGATCATATCCTAACCATTTTCATGGGACAAAGGTAAAATTGAGTTGACAATAAATATTCAAAGTTACTTAGTGAAACCTTGATCATTTGTTTAGAACTGAACTAGTATGAGGATTTCAGATAGAATGGGAAGAAAAGCCACAATAAGTAATGTTATGACTAGGTTTAATAGGGAAGTAAAAGATGGAATGGAGCAGTGTTGCAAGCTAGAGGTTAGGTTTCATGCACAGAGTTCTTGGTGATTTACTAAATCTAGTGACCTTTCATCTCTCTCCATCCTAACTCACAGCCTTTAGAGAACCAATAAAAAGTTGGTAAAGCACTACAAGATGAACCTATTTCTCTTACTATCATGTCTAGTTAGATGTTAATTTTGTCATTTGTGATAAAGAACCCCTCAAAGACTTTCAAATGAAAAGGGCCATTTAAGTCATGAAAGAATTAAGTAGATTTTTAAACCATTGCAAGCTGATTCAGATCTCTCTCTCTCTCTCTCTTTCTCTCTTTGGAAATGAACAAAAGCATGCAGTAGAACGGGTTTGGCTTGGAACTGAAACCACACACAAGAGAAGAAAATGTTTGCATTAGGGAGGTGTTACTTCCAGATGAGAACTTTGCAAGGGGCCCATTTCCCATTATGGGTGATCTATTCATCTTCAGAGGTTTGAAATTACTATACCTAGGACTATTTACTGCCTGAGATATTTTTTCCATGATTTCTCAATATCCTAAGAGATTCAATAGAAGTAAAAGCAACATTAGTGACATTATTAGTTGAAAACTCTAAAATTCATATCATAGCAACAAAATTTTCCTAGGATTTAATTTAGTCAGACTTCATTGTAGCACTATGTCTAGTTGGGCTTTTTCAGGTCTCCTGTCATGTGGATCCCATTAAGACTGTTTTAACATGTGAGTTGGGAACCAATTGATTGATTTAGATTTTGTTCTCTTCTCCTTTTCTGTTACCACTTCTCCTCTTTAAAAGATTTTAAGATGTGACATTTATTTGCTCATGAAAAGATTATCAAGAACACTGGCAAATTGCCCAACAAAAACTTACTTTATTATAACTGTACAGGTGAGGGTTGAATGAGTCCCATGAGAGAGGGAGGGTGTTGGAACTGGCTGATTGGTTTTTTATTTTGTTGATTGTTAGAGTTAAGAAAGTGATGGAGAAAATGTTAATAATGCATATTAAACTTAAAAAGTGGCTCTCACATACAGGTTTCCTCAAAGAGGCATTGTTAAACATTTTTAAGTGCCCCCAGTTTGCCTCACCTGATAACCTTTATCTGGTGAAAACACATTTCAGTTGAATCAATCAGAGATGTGACTAAGCCTGGACATTGCCCTATTTCAATTAGGTTTGATAGGAAGTCTGTTCAGATCTGTTGAGGGACTTGGTCATGCCCTGTAGGAAGCTATAAACATTTTTATGTTCAGTTGTCTTGTCCTGGTTTCTTCCCTCCCCCTTACAAAAGGACCTTATGAACTTTGAAATACCAAAGGATTTGGCTTTATTTTCTACTTTTTTTCTTTTTCTTTTTTTTCCTCACTAGTATTCCATCATTCCAAATATATATAAAGATACCTTTCAACATTCATTCCTATATGACTTTATGTTCCAAAATTTTTCTCCCTCCCTCCCCCACCTCCCCAAAACAGCAAACAATATGATTCAAGTTATACGTGTACAATACTTTTAAACATATTTTTATATTTATCATGTTGTGCAAGAAAAATCAGACCAAAAGGGGGAAAAAACATGAGAAAGAAAAAGCAAACAAATAAACAAAAAAGGTGAAAATACTATGTCTCGATCCATAACCTGTCTTTCTGGCTGTGGATAACATTTTCTAAAGTATCTGGCTTTTTTATCTTCATCTTAGTCACATCCTCAGTACAGAAGAGGCTTCTTTGTATGTCACAGACTTTGATGGGAAGAAAGAGCGATGTTTTATATCAAATGCTCTTACTGTACCTCCTTAGTAAATATCTGTTTCCAAAAGCTAATTAAGCCTGACTGATCAATTGATATTAACTAATATAATGGAGGGTAAGCTTACCAATGGAGGTTCAAAACTATTGCACTACTCTTCATACCCTCAGGATTACTCCTAGATCACTGAGGGAAATTTTAATAGCCTACCTCTGGGAACACACTGACAGTGTGAATTGGACTTAGAAAGTCAAGAGGATGGGCTTTTTAGAGCTCTCTCACAACCTTCTGAGGTAGATAATATAAGTGCTATTATCCTCATTTTACAAATGTTGAAACTGAGGCACAAAAGGGTGAAAGTATTTTATTGTAAGTAATGGAGCTTTTCCATTTGGGTCTGATTTTTCTTTCATAACATGACAAATAGGGAAATATGTTTAAAATGATTGTATATCATAGTCTATGTTAGATTACTTGCTATCTTAGAGAGGAGGGAGGATAGAGGGGAAGGGAGAAAAAATTTGGAACTCAATTTTACAAAAATGAATGTTGAAAACTATATATGTAATAAAAAAATAAAATACTGAGGGAGAAAAAAACAAAATAAGTATACAATAAAACATTTTTTTTAAAGTGATGGAATTAGTAGTCTTCTGACTCCAAGTCCAGCATTCTTTCCACCATAACATTCTTCCTCCCTCTTTTTCATACACACTAAGCTTACACTAGTGAGAGGCATGTATTATTAAAGAAAATTGCCATTATGATCAGCTTGGGCACTTTTCAGACCCAGAATATGTTGTCCAGTCACATCTATATCATCAATGTACTGCAGACACACATATAGGGAGAATGAGGAATAGTCTTCATAATCCCTTAGTGTTCTTTCAGTATAAAAAGGATATGTGAACATCCCTAAACACAGGGTGGAGGATCCTCTGTGGCAAACTTCTAGGAGGACATGGCTGATAATCATAGAATAGGCAAGCAAAAATGAGTTGCGATATTTATTATTGGAGAAAATACTAACATTAATGAGTTTAAAGATCCGTGGACATATCTAAGTTCTGCAAACATGTGAGTTCAGGTTCTTAATTTATAAGGAAGCTTCAAGGCAATGAAATACCATTGCATTATACTACTTATACTTCTCAAACTTTTCCATCTCAAAAAACATTTAAACCATTAAAAAGTACTGAGAACTCCCAAGAACTTTTGTTTATGTGGCTTATATCTGTTACTATCTACCATAGTAGAAATTAAAACTAATAAGTTATTAAAATATTTATCAGTTCTAAATGGACAAAGGATATGAACAGTTTTCAGATGAAGAAATTAAAACCATTTCTAGTCTTATGAAAAAAATGCTCTAAATCACTATTATTCAGAGAAGTGCAAATTAAGACAACTCTGAAATACCACTACACACCTCTCAAATTGGCTAAGATGACAGGAAAAGATAATGTCAAATGTTAGAGGGGATATGGGAAAACTGGGACACTAATACCTTGTTGGTAGAGTTGTGAATTGATCCAACCATTTTGAAGAATGATAACGAACTATGGCTAAAGGGCTATAAAATTGTGCATATCCTTTGATCCAACTGTGTCTCTACTGGGCCTCTATCCCAAAGAGATTATTAAAAAAAAAAAGAAAGAAAAGGGCCCACATGTGCAAAAATGTTTGTAGCAGCCTTTTTTGTAATGGCAAGGAACTGGAAACTGAGTGGATGCTCATCAGCTGGAAAATGGCTGAATAAGTTGTGGTATATGAATGTTATGGAATATTATTGTTCTGTAAGAAATGATCAGCAGGATGATTTCAGGAAGATCTAGAGAGACTTACATGAACTGATGTTAAATGAAGTGAGCAGAACCAGGGGATCAATGTATACAGCAACAAGAAGATTATATGATGATCAATTCTGACAGACATGGCTCTTTTCAACAATGAGGTGATTTAGGCCTATTTCAAAAGATTTGTGATGAAGAAAGACATCAGCATCCAGAGGGAAGACTGTGGGGACTGAGTGTGGATCACAATATAGTATTTTCACCTTTTTTTGTTATTTGCTTGCTTTTTTTTTTCTTTTTTGATCTGATTTATATTGTGCAACATTATAAGTATGAAAATATGTGTAGAAGAATTATACATATTTAACATATATTGGATTATTTGTCATCTGGGGAGGGGTTGGAGAGAAAGGAGGGAGAAAAAATTTAGAACACAAGATTTTGCAAGGATGAATGTTGAAAACTATATATGCATATGTTTTGAAAATAAAAACCTTTAAAAATATATAAATAAATAAAATATTTATCAATTCATTTAAAATAGCAATAATAAACTCATTACACTTTACCATAAATTAGATGCTTTTATGAAAAATAATCATATTTCCCCAATCAAAAAAAATTAGAAGAGTGACAATATTTGACATATATTATTTTTTACAAATCTCTTTAGTGTCTGGCTTCATAAACAGCTGGATTCTTAAACCTGTTTCTATATTTAATCCATTGCAAATCTCATAGATAGATCTCTTTAAATGGTTTTAGTAACATCCAAGGGTCAGCAGACCACACTTTGAGAACTGTCTCCTAAAAAGAAGAGTTACTTTGAATAGATGTGATTGCTTCAATTGAAGATGAAGGTAAAGGATGTAGTCACTGTCTTATACATTGTAAAAAGGTAACTTAATCAATGCCCAAAGGTCTTAACTTTAACTTCAGTGAGAAATTCAATTTTTCAATAATTTTCAAAATATTGTAAATAATTTTCAAAAATCATTTGGCATAAAAAAAATGCTTTTGCCCTCTACAGTTTGCACTAAATCTGCCCAAATCATGATCAAAAGTATTTTAACTATGCTACTAATGATTGCACAAAGACCATAAAGTCCTAGCTAGTAATTATGCTGATCTTTTCTACAATCATTTCTAACTATATTTAAGCTACTTATGAGACTTTCTCTTTAATAATCTAGACAGAGCCAGTAGTAAGCAGCATGGTAGAGAAGACATCCTTTTCCTTAGAATCCTCATTTATTTTTAGAAAGCATTTCAAAAACTTTATGACAGCAGTGTTTGTATATGCATATGTGACTGACAAGAGACTGGCTCATAATGGCTGACCTTGATAAGCCTCAAATCTTTAGGTGAGATAGTGGATGTGTACCTCAAGCATGTGAAGACTTCTCCCTCACTCCTTGTCTCCTGAGGAATGGGGGATGAGAGCAATTGTTCCAATGGTAGCTAAGGCAGATGATGTAGAACACTTAGAGCTTGATCAAACATCAAAGACTCCAGGATCATCCACTGCATCCTGGGCCATTGCCAGGCATCTTGACTTTTATACTGCCACTGGACTTCTTCAACTCACGAAAAGAGATTGAGGTTAATGACAATCCAATTCACACATAATTCATCCAAGTGATATCTTTGGTCCTCTTTAAAAATGAAGGATGAACAACAATAACTCCTCTTTTTTGCATTTATACATTTTTGTTTATATTTAATAGTATTTTATTTTGCCATATACATGTAAAGATAGTTTTCAACATCCACCTTGCAAAACCTTCCTCCGCCTTCCCTAAAGAACAAGCAATTCGATATAGATTAAACATGTGCAATTCTTCTAAATATATTTCCATATTCATTATACTGTGCAAGAAAAATCAGATCAAAAGGAGGAAAAACATTTTTAAAAAACAAGCAATAAATTACAACAATAACAATAAAAGGTGAAAATGCCATGCTTTGATCCACATTCAGTCCCCATACTTCTCTCTCTGGATGCAGATGGCTCTTTCCATGAAAAATTTATTGAATAATCTTGTGATGAAGAGAGCCATCTACACCCAGAGAGACAACTGTGGGAACTGAGTGTGGACCACAACATAGTATTCTCACTCTCTGTTGTTTGCTTGTTGTTTGTTTTCTTTCTCAGGTTTTTTTTTCCTTCTTGATTCAATTTTTCTTGTGCAAGAAGATAACTGTATAAATATGTATACATATATTGGATTTAATATATATTTTAACATATTTAACATGTATTGGATTACCTGCCATTTATGGGAGGGAGTAGGAGGAAGGAGGGAAAAATTTGGAACACAAGGTTTTGCAAGGGTCAATGTTGAAAAATTACCCATGTGTATGTTTTGTAAATAAAAAAACTTTAATTAAAAAAAAAATCTATTGAAATTGACTTGAATCACCTCATTGTTTAAAAGAGCCAAGTCCATCACAGTTGATCATTACATAATTCTGTTGTTATTATGTATTATAAACAATAAATCCAGAACTTTAACTATAGCCTCTGTGTAAGATCATAGAATTATATAGAATTAAGAGTTAAAAGATTCTTTGAAGTCGTCTTTCAGATGAGTAAACAAAGATCCATTGGATTTAAGTGACTAACAAAATGGGACATACTTAGTGACAAAGTCAGGGTCAGGATAGGAAAGACATGGATTTGGAACCAGATTACCTGAGTTTGAATGCTTCTTCAGACACTTCCTAGCTCTATGATAATGAGAAAGCAGTATAATTTCTCAAAAATTCCTTTTGTTTGGAATTTGGAAAACATTTGGGATTTGGAAAACAGGGATAGCAATAATAATAATATTATTATTATCATAAGGATTTAGGTTTCCCAATTCCACATCTATTTTCTATCCAGAAATAATATATACTATACTATAAAATGTAAAAATAAATCATTGTTGACCTCTTTGGTACAAAGAATTTATGGACAGAGGATAGGACAGTATAGAGTAATCTGAAGAAATCAATCCATATCAAATTCATGTGCATGAACACATACACATGTGTGCAAGCATAGACACATACACACACCTCTCTAACCCAAGAGAGAGCTAGATTATCCATAACACTTTTTTGTTCTTTTAGGCCTTCCCTCCTTGAGATTTCTTGCAAATTGATTAAAATTTAAATTTGTGTTGCCTCTAACACAGATCTCTTCTGTATCTAACCTATTTTTCCCTGCTTTATCTTCTTAAGACGTGCTATGTCAACTCCTTATAAACTCTTAAATTTTGAATGTGATTTTCTACTCTCATCAGAAATAAAAATAAATTGACAAGGAAATGCTAGCAAATTTATTCCATTTCTTGTCTGTTAATAGCTTTTCAGGATCTTGGAGTATTCAAATTTTACCTATGTCTTATGCTAAGCTTCTTACAGGTTTATTTTTGCCTTTGTTCTTTTCACTGTTTTGTAAGATGCCTGTTCATGATTGTGGACCATTGCTGGAACTCTATCTTTCCAGAAATCAGCAGGAGTCAGGATCACTAAATGTCTTTATTCTAGATCTTTACCGTCACCTCCAACGCCAGGTCATGAGTGCAAGTGAGCGTGAGTTCCACCACCCAAGTTTCTCTTACTCCTCCCACACAAGTCACTTCCCTCTCTTTGTCCCACCAATCAAGTCAGCACAGAACAGCTGGGGAGGGTCAACCTTAAACAAGTTAATAGGGAACCGTCCAATTGGCAATTAGTCTCACGTGCTTCATTATCCAAGTGCATTGCTCAGTTCTAGCCCTTTACAGACTATCTTGTACCATGATGTTTTTCTTCTTTTAATATTGTTTTCTTTTTCTGTTTATATATGTACACTAATTTTTCATGTACATTTCTTTATGAATCATATTGGGAGCAAAAAATCAGAACACAAGGGGAAAACCACAAGAGGAAAAAAAAAAAAAAAAACAAACCAGAAGATAAAAAGTGAACATAATGTGTTTATTTACATTCATTCTCCATAGTTATCTCTTTAGATGCAGATGGCTTCTTCTATCCAGACTTCATTAGGATTGCCTTGGATCACTGAACCTAAGAAGAAGCAAGTCTTTTTCGTTGATCATCATACAATCTTGCTATTATTGTGTACAATGTATTCTTGGTTCTGCTAGTTTCATTCAGCATCAGTTCATGTAAATCTTTCCAGGCCTTTCTAAAATTAGCTTGTACATCATCTTTAATAGAACAATAATATTCCATTACTTTCATATACCATAACTTATTTAGCCATTCCACAATTAATGGGCATCTACTCATTTTCCAATTCTTTGCCACCACAAAGAGTTGCTATAAAGCTTTTTGCACATGAGGATTCTTTTCCCTCCTTTATGATTTCCTTGGAATACAGACTTAGTAATGGCACTGCTGGATCAAAGCCATTTTTAGTATAATTGCAAACTGCTCTAGAATGGTTGGATCATTTCACAACTCTATCAACAATGCATCAGTGTCCCAGTTTTCCCATATCCCTTCCAACATTTATCATCATTCTTTTTCTGTCATCTTAGTCAATCTGAAAGATGTGAAGTGATACCTCAGAGTTGCTTTAATTTGCATTTCTATAATCAATAGTGATTTAGAGCATTTTTATATGTATCTAGAGATGACTTTAATTTTATCATCTGAAAATTGTCTGTTTATATCCTTTGACTGTGTATCAATTGATTCTCCAATTGATAAATGGTCAAAGGATATGAACAGACAATTTTCAGATGATGAAATTGAAACTATATCCACTCATATGAAAGAGTGTTCCAAATCACTTTGATCCAGCAGTGCTACTACTGGGCTTATATCCCAAAGAAATACTAAAGATGGGACCTGTATGTGCCAAAATGTTTGTAGCAGCTCTTTTTGTAGTGGCTAGAAACTGGAAAATGAATAGATCCCCATCAATTGGAGAATGGTTGGGTAAATTATGTTATATGAGTGTTATGGAATATTATTTCTGTAAGAAATGACCAGCAGGATGAATTCAGAAAGGTTTGGAGAGACTTACATGAACTGATGCTGAGTGAAATGAGCAGAACCAGGAGATTACTATACACTTCAACAACAATACTGTATGAAGATATATTCTGATTGAAGTGGATATCTTCAACATAAAGAAGATCCAATTCACTTCCCAGTTGATCAATGATGGACAGAAACAGCTACACCCTGAGACACTGGGAATTGAATGTAAACTGTTTGCACTACTGTCTTTCTACCCAGGTTACTTAAACCTTTGGAATCCAATTCTTACCGTGCAACAAGAAAATTAGATTTACACATATATATTGTATCTAGGTTATACTGTAACACATTTAATATGTATGGAATTGCCTGTCATCTAGGGGAGGGAGTAGAGGAAGGAAGGGGAAAATTTGGAAAAATGAATACAAGGGATAATGTTGTAAAAAAAAAAAAATTACTCATGCATATGTATTGCCAAAAAAATTATAATTATAAAATAAAAAAAAAAAGAAAGAAATGAGGCCTTTATCAAAAACACTGGCTGGAAAAAAATTTTCTCAATTTTGTACTTCTCTTTTAATCTTCTTTGTGTTGGTTTTGTTTGTGCAAAACCTTTTTAATTTAGTGTAATCAAAGTTATCCATTTTGCATTTCATAATGTTCTCTAGTTCTTCTTTGGTCATAAATTCCTCCCTTCTCCAAAGATCTGATAGGTAAACTATTTCTTGCTCTCCTAATTTACTTATGGGATTACCCTTTACACCCAATTTATATATCCATTCTGATCTTATTTTAGTATGGGGTGGGAGAGGTAGGTCTATGAAGAGTTTCTGGCATGTTATTTTTCAGTTTTCCCAGAAATTTTTATGAAATAGTGAGTTCTTATCCCAGAAGCTGGAGTTTTGGAGTTTTATCAAATACTAGATTACTATAGGCCTTGATTATTGTGTCATGTGTATCTAATCTGTTCCAATGATCTACCACTCTATTTCTTAACCTGTACCAAATAGTTTTGATGACTGTTGCTTTATAATATAGTTTTAGGTTTTGCGCTACTAGGCCACATTTTCTTTTCATTAATTGACTTGATATTCTTGCCCTTTTGTTTTTCAGATGAATTTTGTTATTATTTTTCTCTATATATAATTTTTGACAGTTTGATTGTTAGTGACACTGACAAGTAGATCAATTTAGATAGAATTGTCATTTTTATTACATTAGCTCGGCCTTCCCATTAGCAATTAATATTTTTCTAATTGTTTAGATCTGACTTTATTTGTGTGAGAAATGTTTTGTAATTGTGTTCATATAGTTCTGGGTTTGTCTTGGCAGGTAGACACCCAAATATTTTATTTTGTCTACAGTTGTTTTGATGGAACTTATCTTTCTATCTTTTTTTCATCCCTGATTTTATTGGGAATTGTGTTCAGCTTCTCCCTATCATAAATAATGCTTGCAGATGGTTTTAGATAGATACTTTTATCACTCTAAGGAAAACTTCCTTTATTCCCCTGCTCTCTAGTGTACCATAATGTTTTGTAAATAATCTTATATTCTAACTAGTATTTTCCTCAGTTACCATACTTCTCCATTTGCTATAGAAGTCAAAGTGAATTTTTTTTTTGTCTCCTTATTATGGTTACTGTTATATTAGTTAAACTTCTTTAAGAAATTATGATTAGATAATTAATGTGCAACAAGAAAATGGTATTTATACACATATATTGTATCTAGGTTATATTGTAACACATGTAAAATGTATGGAATTACCTGCCATTGGGGGGAGGGAGTGGAAGGAGGGAGGGGATAATTTGGAAAAATGAATAAAAAAAAAATTATGATTAGAAGGGAAGTAAACAAATTGGGAAAATATTTTTACAGTTAAAGGTTCTGATAAAGGTCTCATTTCCAAAATATATAGAGAATTGATCCTAATTTATAAGAAATCAAACCATTCTGGTCAAAGGATATGAACAGACAATTCTCAGATAATGAAATTGAAACTATATCCACTCATATGAAAGAGTGTTCCAGATCACTACTGATCAGAGAAATGCAAATTAAGACAACTCTGAGATATCACTACACACCTGTCAGATTGGCTAAGATGACAGGAACAAATAATGATGAATGTTGGAGGGGATGTGGAAAACTGGAACACTAATACATTGTTGGTGGAGTTGTGAAAGAATCCGGCCATTTTGGAGAGCAATCTGGAACTATGCCCAAAAAGTTATCAAACTGTGCATACCCTTTGATCCAGCAGTGCTACTACTGGGCTTATATCCCAAGGAAATACTAAAGAGTGGAAAGGGACCTGTGTGTGCCAAAATGTTTTGTAGCAGCTCTTTTCTTAGTGGCTAGAAACTGGAAGATGAATGGATGTCCATCAATTGGAGAATGGTTGGGTAAATTATGGTATATGAAGGTTATGGAATATTATTGCTCTGTAAGAAATGACCAGCAGGATGAATTCAGAGAGGTTTGGAGAGACTTAAATCAACTGATGCTGAGTGAAATGAGCAGAACCAGAAGATCACTATACACTTCAACAACAATACTGTATGAAGATATATTCTGATGGAAGTGGATATCTTCAACATAAAGAAGATACAACTCACTTCCAGATAATTAATGATGGACAGAAACAACTACACCCAGAGAAAGAACACTGGGAATTGAATGTAAAATATTAGCACTATTGTCTATCTACCCAGGTTACTTATACCTTCGGAATCCAATACTTAATGTGCAACAAGAAAATTGGATTTACACACATATATTATATCTAGGTTATACTGTAACACATGTAAAATGTATGAGATTGCCTGTCATCTAGGGGAGGGAATGGAGGAAAGGAGGGGAAAATCTGGAAAAATGAATACAAGGGATAATGTTATAAAAAAAATTACTCATGCATATATACTGTCAAAAAAAATGTATAAATATAAAATTAATAAAAAAGAAATTATGATAATTAATGTTTTTACTTTTATTAACATCTCATTTTTAAGAGGAAACAAATCCTTTGAATAGATGTAATTGTGTATTATGCCTTCTATTCCAATTTGGTATTGACTTTTGGCATTTACCTTAAGCAAACTACTGCAGTAAATTATTGTAAGGTTAATCATCAAGTTCTATACACACAACCATTTCTGAAATGGCTCTCTCCTTGGTAACTAATCTTTTCCTATTTAAGTCAATTTTTAATGTAATAAACTTGTCATATACAATACTTTCCCACTCTCTTCTTAATGAAAATACTCATAAAATTCTGACATGTTATTTCTGAGGTATCTATTTTAAAAAAAAATCTTTGTTATTGTTTAGTAACATTCAACTCTTTGTGACCCCATCTGGAATTTTCTTGGCAGAGATACTTGGCAGAGAGTAGTTTGCCATTTCCTTCTCCATCTCATTTTACAAATTAAGAAATTGAGGCAAACAGGGTTCAGTGATGTGCCCAGAGTCACACAGCTAATGTGATAAGTCTTCCTGCCTCCAGGACTGGTACTCTATCCATTATGCTACCTAGTTGCCCACAAAATCTTTGGCTGCTTTCAATTCTTGTCCAAAACCATGGTTTTCCAAGATAGGGTTCACTATGTTCCCCTGCATTCACATTTGAATTAACATTCCTAAGTGACAATATAAAGGCTAATTAGGTTTGAAATTGCTTCTCAAATTCTTCATAAAATTCTTCTACTTCTTTGTCTTCTGAAACAGATTCCAGCCCATAAGCTGAAGTTACCTTCATGATGATCTGTTTGCCTATGCTCATCAGAAAGTGACATTTCCTACAGCCTTTGAGCATATAATGAAACCAAATCCTTTATTCACTCTGGAAAGGATATATGAAACATGAGAGCCTGTGGGCAGTCTTTCTATCGAAGTGAAACTTCTTTTGGTCTCTGGGATTTATTTATAGGGAGAATCACAGTACAGATGTGGTTCAGTTACTTTGGCTGCTCATTAACTTTTTATTGTTGGACTAGGTCTCATATTTAGCAGGCCAGAAGGTAAATTAATGTATTCAGATGGTCTAAAAACTGTGCCTTTTCTTTTGTTATTATTTCACTATTAACATTGGAAAACCAGAAGAAAATCAAGAGAAAACTGAAGGGCAATTTTTATTTTCATGTATTTCATGATTTTCCCTACCCATATTGGGGCAGCTAGGTTACCACCTTATGGGCTTAGCATCAGGAAAACCTGAGTTAAAATCCAGATTCAAACACTTAACTAAGCTGGATAACCCTGTCTGCCTCAACTGTAAAATGGAGATAATAAAAGCACCAACATCAAGGAGTTGTTATGATGAAATGAGATATTTGTAAAGAGCTTAGCAGAGTGTTTAGCACAAAGTAGCCCCTTAATAAATGCTTATTCCTTTCCCACACACACATACAAGCAATTTAGCTGTCTATACTTAAGTGTGTGCCAGTACTCAGTATTTCTCCAACATCCCCAACTTTCTAGGTGCCCTCAAAGGCTCTGTCCTAGGTTCTCAACTTTTCTCCTCTTATGCCAACTCACTTGATCATATTATGTTAATATGATCATATCATTATTAATATATCATTAATTATGAAATCACATTATGATTTTAATTATTGTCTCTATACAGATGACTCTTAGATCTAGTTGTCCAGCCCTAACTTTCTGCTGACCTGAATGTAAGATGTAGAGATCTTAAAGTTAATGTGTCCAAAAATAAAGTCACCTTTCCCATCAAACCATCCTCCTCTTAACTTTCCTGTTTTCTGTTGCTGTAGAGGTATACCATCATCCTTCTAGTAACCCGGGCTTTCAAAGTCAAGTATGTATTCCACTCTTTAATCTCTTTCACTACTCTACTCCCCTTATGTTTGACCAATGGTGAAATATTGTCATCTGTACCTTCATAATATCTCTCCTGTAATGCTGCCACTTCTCTAGTATAGGCTCTCATCACTTCATACCTAAATATTTCAAAAACCTTCTGATTGATCTCCCTGACATAAGTTTCTCCTCACTTCAGTAAATTATCTATTCAGTTGTCAAAGTGATCTTCCTAAAATAGGGGTCTGACCAGGTCACTCCCCATACTCAATAAATTTCAGGCTCATTCTCACCTCCAAGATCAAATATAAAATACACTGTTTGGTGTTCCAAGTATTTCATAACCTGCCCCTCTCTTATCTTTCTGGGATTATTATACTTGCTATCCTGCTGCATACTCTGACATTCAGTGACACTGACTTCTTTGCTTTTTCTTAAACCAGACACTTTATTTTTCTGCTCTGGCCATTGCTCTGGAATGGGTTCTCCCCTCTTCATTTCCATTTCCTGAATTACCAGGATTCCCTCAAGTCCTAGCTAAAATCTCATTTGCTACAGGAAGCCTTTCTCAATCACTTTTAATTCAATCCCTTCTGTTAATTATCTTCAATTTATCTGTTTGTCTCCTCTGATAGATTAATAGCTCTTTGAAAGCAGAGATGGTTTTTGCCTTTCTTTGTATTTCCAGCATTTAGTAGAGTTCCTATCATTTAGCAGGTACATAATTAATGCTAGTTTACTGACTTTTTTGTTGCTATTGTTCATTAACTGAGAATTACAAAAATTTTTAAAATCTATGCAACAAAAGGAATTTTCTATATTGATGACTAGTCAGTCATATTGCAAAGGGAAACATATAGACAAATAATTATGTGCTATAATGAAAAGATCACTAATCATCAGGAAAAGGTGTTTTAAGTATTAATTTTGATAATCATGTGACCTTGTATGAGCCAATTCTATAAACAGAAGATGCCTCTGTAAAGTGGGAGAAATTGAACCAGAAGATATCTACAATCCAGTCCAACTCAAACAACTTAGGATCCCATAAAATAAAAAAGACAAGAAGATATGGAGGGGCTTTGATTTCCACTTGTAAAGAAAGTACCCACATATATCCACTGAAATACAAAAAAAGAAATGAAAAACAAAACCCCAGAGGGGAAAAATAACTTGCAGCTCTGAGGCTGATGGTTTCTCCAAAACCAAACAAAGAGAGCCAATGCAAAACCATGTTGTAGGTATAAGCCTTCTGCATTTTAGAGCTTTAGTTTTGTTAATTGAAAAAAAATTATTTTATATTGAAAACTATCTTTGCATGTATTTGGAAAAATAAAATATTTAAAAAGAAAAGGAAAAAAGAAAAAACATACAAAGAAATTTACAAAATAAAAATAGATTTATTTTGGAAGAATATGTTCAACTGAAACCAAAGAGTTCCTCTAAGTTTAAATAAGCTTAACTGAAAACAAAAAGTTTCTTAAAGTTTAAAGATATAGGAATAATATGATTAGGAGGGAAAAGGATTAGATCATATCTGACTATATCAGATTACTTGCTATCTTGGGGAGGTGGGAAGTATATGAAGAAGGCAGAAAAATTTGGAAGATAAGTCTCACAAAAATGAATGTGGAAAATTATTTTTACAAGTATTTGGAGTAATAAAGTATTATTGAGAAATAAATACATTAAAAAAAATTTAAAGAACGCTTGGCCTAGGAAAAGTAGCCAAAACTTAACACATTATGTTTAAAAACAACGACAATAATAAAACAGAGTGACTCAAATGTTTGGATGTCTCACTGAGACATGGAGGTGATCCTGTGTTCTCAAAGGCTTTGACAGAAGAACACAAGCTCTAACAGAATCTATCACAATGACTTTGAGTTATAAATCTGTAACAAACTATGTTCGATTTAAGGACAGCAGATTAACTAAACATTTGGAGAATCTCATCAACAAGTTAGCTACAGGACAATTAATGATTAAGCTATAAAATCTTTCAGAAAAACATCTCCCTAGGCAAAGATGGGTCATGATATGTGAATATGGACTGGCCACACTGACTCCAATTATAGATCCTTGAAATATTGAAGAAATATAACCGTAACTAGAGGGTCTAAAAACCACTATTCCTCTTAACTGACACCAATGCAATATTGTAAAAATCACGAAGGAGAGCTGAGTACATATTAAAGTGAAACAGTGTTGACAATCCAACAATTCAAAGCTACTCCCTTCAGAAAAATGGTCACTCCAAAAGAGCTCCTCTAAGATACTGAGTCAACAAGTAAGTTTCTAAATAAAGTTTCCCAACCTTGATCTCATATGAGAATCTAAAATATATTTGATTTTCTAAAAGTTCTTTTATTTGGAAGAAACTCCAGAATACTAATAGTATTTCAGAATAAGAAGTGGAGTAGATAAAAAATGTCCCTAGAGAATGGCACTTCCCACCCATGACATAAACCTGCCTGTTGGGAAGGAATTCTTGCATCACCCAATTAGAAGATTAAAAAAGCTTGTTTACAATGTTTATTGTTTGACCAAAGTTTATTAATGACCAAAGATCTTCAAGTAAAACCAATTAATTAGCTAGAAATTAACAGTACAAAATTAGTTTTGTTTTGTATCTCCAGCCCTTAGAAAGTTCAGCTAAGTTGACATTGAGGCAATTTTAGATTTCAATAAGGAATATGAAGTTTTAAATCTGCGGGAAAGATACATTGTGTTTGTAATTGGAAAACAAATGAAGATGTACTGTTTCAATGATATGTTTCCTAGGTGCAATCTGGAACATTGAAGAGAGTTTAGACTAAGAGTTCTTTCCTCTACTCCGCCATTAACTAGCTGTGTGACTATTAGCATGTTCCTTACCTTTTCTGGAACTCAAAATTCTCACCTGTAAAGCAAAGGGAAGAAAACTACTGGAATCTCTTGTCTTGGGATTGGAGATGGGGATGTCTGAGCATATTTATGTAATGTATGATGTCAGAGCAATGAGAAGCTGGTAAAAAAAATATACTCTAGGAAAATTTACAGAGAGAGAGATCACTCTCCATTCATAGTTGGGTTCAAGTATTTAGGCTGTTGTATAGAAGAGGGATTAGATTTATTCTATTTGGCTCAAGAGCAAAGGACTAGGTAGAAGCTACCGGGGCAAATGCAGGTTCCGTGGAGGAGGGGGCGGGGACGGGGGTGGAGTGGACTTGAAGAGACTTCCTAAGAGACCTGTCTAAAAATAGAAAGAGTT
The DNA here is from genome assembly GCF_048593235.1 of Sminthopsis crassicaudata. Classification (NCBI taxonomy): domain Eukaryota; kingdom Metazoa; phylum Chordata; class Mammalia; order Dasyuromorphia; family Dasyuridae; genus Sminthopsis; species Sminthopsis crassicaudata. Next base: position 133,048,076 of record NC_133620.1, read on the forward strand.
GCCTCTGGGTGTAGTAGGTTTCCCAAATGGGAGGTTGAATGACTTTTTAAGGATATCGGATGGAAAGGGATTGTCAGCCAGGACAAGATTGGTATTAGCCTGTGAGGACCCGTTAGCAGAAAGTGATTTGGACACCGTCCGGCTCTATAAATTAAAGTTTTCTAAACTATTTCAAAATTGTCATTCCTATAATCTATCAAGAAGCTGCTAAAATATCGTAACATTCTAGCTCTCATTTTCAACTAGAGAAAGCAGAAAATCACCCAAATGTGTTTCTAAGTCCCCTAAAATCCGAGAAGACCCCCCCAAAATGGTACTTGTAAGTTGTACCCTTTGATCACTATTTCAACATAGTTTTCCTTTATAGTCCTATGCTTTTTGCTTCCTGGATTTAAAAACTTTGAGAAACAATAGGCTTACTTTTAAGATTTTAATTATTTTTAAGATTTTTGATTATTTTAAGAACTCTTGGTCTAGCCCGGTCTGCCGCTTTACCAAATATTTTTACTTAAGCACATGGATAGCTTTCCAGGCTCCTCTAGACCACGCGGCTGAAACGGGAACCAAAAAAACATGGCTTAGAGACAGAGTCAGTTAAAAACGCAGGGCAAGCCTCGTCTGAAAAGGCGGGCCCGCAGTTCGCCGCACTTCTCCAGAGAGGAAGCCAGCCAGCGTGAGCGCGCGGTTACGGGGTGTGGTTTAACCGGGGTCTCACCACGTCCGCCTTACTCAAACAGAAACTCCGCTCGCGGCCGGCATTCCGAGGGAGCCGAGATGACCTTCAGGACGGGGCGGGTGCCGCGCCTCAGCCGCGCCCCACCCACTCCCTCCCAACTGGGGCCTGCCCAGGTGGACGTCAGGAGGACGGCGGGACGCAGGGGGCGGTCACTTGGACCGCTCCCGGGGAGGTGCCAGTGCCGGCGCTGCAGCTCACCTGCGCTGGCGCTCACCGCGCCCGCCCGCTCCCCAAGCCAGTCAGCGAGTGAGCCAAGAGCTGCGCCCCGGCCGGGTATTTATACAGCGCTATTTTAGTCGCGTTCCCTGATTGGTCCGGCTGCCGAGGCGCTGGCCCATTCATGTCTGGGCCACAGTTCTGAAAGTTCTCTTTTCTAAGGAGCTGGCTTCCTCTCCCCTGCTGGGGGCGGGGACCTGTGGGGGAGTGGGCGGGGCACGTGAAGCGAGAACGGAAGAAGCCCTGGCCGCCGAGGAGCGCCGGTTCTTGTCCCGCGGGCTGGGGCGTTCTGGCGCCATCCCTTGAGGGAGTGCCCCGTGGGCAGGTGCTCCCGGCTGGAAGCAGTCACTAGTCCCGGGTGCACTCGGGGAGGGAACTGGGTGTGAAATTTACGCCAATCCATCGCTGCCCATCTCTTGCCTTTTGTAGCTAGTTTTCTCCCTGGGGGGGGGTCCCAAAAGTCTCAGCGCCCTTTTAAGCCCTTAGAAGCTAATGGAGCTCAAAGCTTCCACCGAGACTGAGGACCCTGGAGGCTTAGTTTACCGCAGCTCCGTGAGAGCGGCCGCGGGGAAGGGACGAGTTCGTGATGCAGTTTAGTGAAAGGTTTTTTGCGGTCCCCAACCACCTCATCCGTGTCTGGAGACCTTTTTTGGCTTTAATTTTATGAAATGAATTTATCTTCTGCGTGAGAAAGAGAACATGACTTCAGCAAACCTCCGCGGGCAGCTTCTCAGGAGCGTTTCCTGCCCACAGCACCTCGGTTCTCTGTTCTTTCCCTCCTCTAACCGTCTAAATCATATATAAGTAATCAGCCAGCAACAGAGTAAAATGGGGAGGGACGACTCCCCTCATAAAGGCTATGTCTGAATGTTCCTTCTGCCCATCAGTCCCTGGCGCGGGTCCTCCCCTTCCAGGTCTCGCCTATTTAAAAATAATAGTACATGTATGTCTGTGTATACGTAACTCGTACTGTGTCAGGCACTGTGCAAAGGACTTTACCAGTATTTCTTTTGATCCTCACAAAAATCCTGTTATTATCCCCATTTTCCAGCCAAGGAAACAGGCTAGTGAGGGTCTAGAGTGTCTAAATCCCTTAGCCCCTCAGATTATAAATTATAGATGAATTACTGCACTGAAGTGGTGGAGGGCGATCCCAAACTGGGAGTTCTGCATGCTGATAAAATCACAGTCTGGACAAAGGAAAAATCAAACCTATGTCTAACTTGGCATGGAATCTTGCAGTCTGTCAAGCAACCAATAACATAATTTCCTCATTTCCTCTTTTTAAAAAATTATTTCAGACTGGTTCTGGACCTCTTCGGTGACAAAAGTTGAAAATATAATTTAAATCAAATAAACGGACAATCTTAGACATGTAAAGCAAATGGACCATTCAAAACCACCCACTGTACTGTGAATGAGAAAGTAGCTTTGGAATGTCTGTGACTCAGCCAGTCATCGAGCATTAGAATCACAACTATGACCCCTGAATGAAAAGCATGAACAATACAGAGAGATTTCCTAAACCAAGATGCCTTTGAGATTTGCAGTTAAATGCATAACAAATACATCAAATGCATCTATCATTTAAAAGTTATTTATTTGTTGAATGGAATTGACATCAGAATGTAAAAAACTTGTTTTTTTAAACAAATACATGTACTATTGTGGAGTCATGATGGTTCTTGTTGCCCACTACATGGGAGTCTCTTAGCACTGGGAAAATGGGACAGTATTTCTTATGTATTGATAAGGAAACAGATTTGTCTCGGATATCATAAATCCAAAAGAGACATTTGTTTGATCTACTGCTAACTTAAGAAATGGAGTTGTCAACAAAAGAAGAAAAAAAAATAACCAGGCCATAAAGGGCTCATGGATTCCTACCCTTCCTCCTGAATTTTAGTAAAGGATAGTAGAGAATGAAGACTCCCTAGAGTGGCTAGGTTTTTTCCAGAGTTTAGAAATCTGTCAATATGCATGTTGCTGAAGGAAAATCTTTGTTATTGAGCAGCTTCAAATTTATTACGTTGATAGTTTTCCTCATACAGAAGTAAGGATATCAAAGCTAACCCACACTCTTACATTGCTCTGAGAGAAAATGCATTATGTGTGTGCGATTGTTTTCTTTTTTTACTTAAACTTTGTTCAGAGAAACTATGACCTAAGAATACAAATTATTGCTGTTCCATGTAGCCTTAAGTTTTCATTGGTCTCAAATTTGATTGATCATGAGTATAGCATTTGAGACAACATAGTATCCTTAGAATCAGGAAACTTGGGATGTAGCCCAATCTCAAAATATTGACAGTTATCCTGGAAAGGAAAATATAAAGGACATGCATGGGCATCTAAATGGTAAAGTAGATACGGGCTTGAAACCAGGAAGACTCATTCTCGTGAGTTCAAATGCAATCTCAGACACTTTCTAGATGTGTGATCCTGTCATTTGACCCTATTTGCTTCAGTTTCTCAATCTATAAAATGAGCTGGAGAAGAAAATGGCAAACTCCCAGATCTTTGCCAAAAAAAACTCCAAATGGGATCACACAAGAAGTTGGACACAACTGAAATGACCTAACAACAAAAAATCTTTTTAGGAATCATTCCATTTTTCTCCTATGTGCCTAATCAAAAAAAAAAAAAAAAAAAAAAAAAAAAAAAAAAAGAACTCCCACAACTTGAAATTCTGAATGAATTAATAGAAAATTATTGAACAGAAAAATATTGATTTAAACTTTGAAAAGATACAAACAGGACCTTTGTATGATTAAGAAGAAAGACATCACCGTCAAAGTGTTGTATCTTTATTACCCTCTCCTAATGACTAACACAGATTAATTAGTTACTATTCATACTTCAAATTTCATCCTAACACTTCAATAGCATCTTTTTTCCAAGTCAACTTCACTCATTTTCTCATTCTATGTTTGTTGATTCAATTAAATTCAATAAACATTTACTTAGTACCTACTAAGTGCCAGACACTGTGCTAAGCTCTGGAGATCAAAAAGAAGTTAAACCCTTTCTATCTTCAAAGAATTTATAGTATAATAGGTGAGTCAACACTTACTATACAAGGACTTATCTCTGGGTTCATAAGATCTCTTTTATTAAATGAACAACGGATATAAACAATTCTCAAAATAAATACAAGTTCCTAACAATCATGTGAAAGATTGCTCCAAGATCTGTACACAGCAACAGCAAAATTATACAAAGATCAATTCTAATAGACTTGGTTCTTTTCAACAATAAGATGACTAAGGCCCCTTCCAATGGTCTTGTGGTGAAGAGTGATCAGCACCCAGAGAGAGACTGTACAAACTGAGTGTGGATCACAACATAGTATTTTCACTCTTTTTGTTATTGTTTGCTTGCATTTTGTTTTCCTTTTTGATCTGATTTTTCTTGTGCAACATGATAATTGTAGAAATATGTATAGAATTGTATGTGTTTAACATATATTGGATTATTTGCCATCTAGGGGAAAGGATGAAAAGAAAGGAGGATAAAATTTTAGAAGACAAGGTTTTGTAAGGGTGAATGTTGAAAATTATCCATGCATATGTTTTGAAAATAAAAAACTTTTATAATTAAATAAAAAGAAAGATTGATCCAAGTAATTAATAATAAGAGAAGGAATGGATTAATTGAACTGATTTAATTGAATAGGGCATTCCCAAGTGAAGAAACTAGCTCTACAAAAAAGGTCAGAACCTTCTCTGAAGCTCAAAAGTCTCAAAGTTGTCCAGAACACTGAAAGTTTAAATGACACATAATGAGTGTGTGTCACAGGAGCAGAACTTGAACCCAGGTCCTCCTGACCTGGTTTTCTATCTACTGAAATTCTGAAGTTTTACTTCACATTTAGCAAATCGACAAAGATCTTTTTAAAGAAAAAAGACAAAAATATTCTGTGTTGGAAGGTTTTGGAAAAAAAACAGGCATGTTAACACAACTGATCAATATTTATTAATTTCCTACTATATGCTAGGCAATTTTTACAAAATTGAAAATATACATGTAATTAAGGAAATTCTACTCCCAAAAAGCTTCCATTCTGATGGAATGTTGATGAAGCTGTGCATTGCTTCAACCTTTCTGAAAAACAATTTGGAATTAGCCTAAGCAAAAGAGAGAGAGATAGAGAGAGGAAGGCAAGGAGGAAGGGAAGGAAGGAAGGAAGGAAGGAAGGAAGGAAGGAAGGAAGGAAGGAAGGAAGGAAGGAAGGAAGGAAGGAAGGAAGGAAGGAAGGAAGGAAGGAAGGAAGGGGAGAGAGAAAGAAAGAAAGAAAGAGAAAAAGAGAAAGAAAGGAAGGAAGGAAGAAAGGAAGGAAGGAAGAAAGAAAGAAAGAAAGAAAGAAAGAAAGAAAGAAAGAAAGAAAGAAAGAAAGAAAGAAAGAAAGAAAGAAAGAAAGAAAGAAAGAAAGAAAGAAAGAAAGAAAGAAAGAAAGGAAGGAAGGAAGGAAGGAAGGAAGGAAGGAAGGAAGGAAGGAAGGAAGGAAGAAAGGAAGAAAGAAAGAAAGAGGGAGGAAGGAAGGAAGGAAGGAAGGAAGGAAGGAAGGAAGGAAGGAAGGAAGGAAGGAAGGAAGGAAGGAAGGAAGGAAGGAAGGAAGGAAGGAAGGAAGGAAGGAAGGAAAGAAGAAAGGGAGGAAAGAAGAAAGGGAGGAAAGAAGAAAGGGAGGAAGGAAGGAAGGAAGGGGAAGAAGAAGAAAAAACAAAAGAAAACAACCTAAACGTCCATACTCTTTGATCCAGAGATCCCACAGCTAGACATATATCTTACAGTGGTCAATGACAGAAATAAAGGTCTCATACATAACAAAATATTCATAGCAGTAGTTTTTTACTGGTAGGAAAGACCTAGAAACAAAGCAGATTTCAGTGCTTTGGGAACAGTTAAACAAATTATGGCACTTAAGTATAATGTAATATTAATGTGTCACAAGAAAAGATGAATATTAAACATTCAGAGAAGGAAAGGAAGATTTATACAAGTCAACACAGAATGAAGTAAGCAGAATCAGGATATGCATGATAACCACAATAATGTAAATAGAACAGCAACAGTAACTACATAACAATAAAGAAACTAAGTGCTAGATTATTATTTAAATGACTAAGCTTGGCCCTGGAGAAGACTTGAGAAAATAAAACACCATCTTTTCTATGGAGAGATAAGAGAGAATAGGTGTAGGCTATTTCATATATTGTCAAACATGCTTGATAAGTTGATTGGTTTTGCTGAACTGGTCTCTCCCCTTCATAAAACAAAACAACAACAGAAAAAAAAAAACAAAAACTTTTGTTATAAAGAATAGTTTGATGAATGGGGCAAAATTTTTTTAAACAGATAAGCTTATGAATATAATTAAATATATCTATCCCTCCCACAAAAAGAAAAAATAATTATTTTTAAATATTAAACTGAATGTCAAGTAGATAAATATAAGGCACTTGGATGATAAATGCCTATAGCTAATTCCTGCTACTCACAAAACATTTTTTCTGATACTAATTGTTATTTGAAAATGGCTTGGACTAGCAAAGCATAAGATATAAAAGTAGGTACAGAAATTATTGTATTCTCTCTTTGAAGACTCCAAGGGTGATGGGATTTTCCCCCCCTTTGAAAACCATTCAAGTTTATCTGTGGTAATTGATTTTGCAGAGCAGATAATTTTTCTTTTCTGCTGCTATTCACATTAAAAAAAAAAAAAGAAAAAAGGCAACGTGGCAAAGTTGTGTTGTAGAAAGAGATTGTATTTGGACTCAGAACCCTAGAGTAAGTTTACTGACTATCTTTGTGATCCTTCATAATGCCACTTGCAAAATGAATTAAATTGTCTATAAGGTCTAAAGCTTTGGAATTATTGCATATGAAATCATATACTTTTACTGGGATCAAAAATATTGATATTTAGGGAAAAGGAAATGGGTTATAATAACCCCAAAATGCAAATTTTCAAAACCTTGTGGATCTTATACAATTTATTTCTTTCCTTCTAGAGAAAACACCATGGAATGATCTTGACAAATTAAAACAATTTGCTTTTTTTTATTCTTGTATTTGATTTTTTATTTTTTGATCTGATTTTTCTTTGTGCAGCATGACAAATATGGAAATATGTTTAGAGGAATTGCATATAATTAACTTATATTGGATAGCAGCGGGAGAGAGGGATAAAAATTTGGAACACAAGGTTTTGCAAAGGTGAATGTTGAAAACTATCTTTGCATGTATTTGGAAAAATAAAAAAAAAAACTATTATTAAAAAAGATTAAAAAGAAAAGAATTTATAACAATTGGTAGATATATAACATATGTATATAAACAGACATAGTGTTTTAACATTTATAAAACATATATAAATAAAAAATTTATAAAACCTCATTTTTATACATATCATCTCATTTTAACTTATGGGGATTCTATTAGGTAGATATTACCAGATGTGTCACATTTATAGACAAAAAAACAGTGGCTCAAAATGGATAAATAATTTACCTCTGACCACACAGCTTGTAAATGCCAGAAATGAGATTCAGTCTATATTTCCCTGCCTTCTTGTCTTCATTTTGTCAACTGCAAAATTAGAGTAATAATAGCATCAACTTCACAGAGTTGTTGTGAGGATCACATGACATAATATTAATAAAGTACTGAACCCAGTGCCTAGCACATAGTCACTGAGTAATAAATGCTTTCTTCTTTCTTCTCACTGCCTCAGTTTCTTCATCTTTAAAATGAGGGGGCTACATTATCAGGTCTCTAAAGTCCTTTCTAGCTCTGTGGTAATAGCTATGACTATAAAATGATAGTATAAAGTTATTTCATTAGGATATGAGCTCCTTGAGAGAGGGGACTTACTTTTAACTTCCATTGTATCTCCAGAACTCAGCATTGTTCCTACCACATAATAGATGTTTAATAAAAGTTATTGACTACTTTAAGAATTATGTCAGAATATCCACTTGAATGTTACCTTTGAAGAAATAAAGAAATTATTATACTGATTTTTTTCTTCCTTTTTTTTTGTTTTTGTTTTTATTTTTGTTTTATTTTGGTTTTGGGAGGGCTAAAATGGCAAGACAATCAGTTTAAGTTGTCCAGGGTCATACAGCTAATAATTGTCAAGTGTCTAGGACTGGATCAGGCTCTCCTGATCGATCCACTGAACCACCTAGCTGCCCCACTATACTGATTTCTTTTTTTTTTTTTTTTTTTTAATTTTTTATTATATATATATTTTTATAATATTATCCCTTGTATTCATTTTTCCAAATTATCCCCCCCTCCCTCTATTCCCTCCCCCCGATGACAGGCAATCCCATACATTTTACATGTGTTACAATATAGTCTAGGTACAATTCATCTGTGTGAATATCATTTTCTTGTTGCACAATAAACATTAGAATCCGAAGGTACATGCAACCTGGGCAGACAGATATTAGTGCTAACAATTTACATTCACTTCCCAGTGTTTCTTCTCTGGGTGTAGCTATCTCTGTCCATCATTGATCAACTGGAAGTGAGTTGGATCTTCTTTATGTTGAAGATTTCCACTTCCATCAGAATACATCCTCATACAGTATTGTTGTTGAAGTGTACCCACTATACTGATTTCAAAAGTAGACCTCTCCCAAAACATTTTTGTACTTCCTCTTTTGTAATTGTCTTCAGAATCAATTTATGAAACCAGACAAGACGAGTATCTTCATATTACAATTGTGCTTCTTTTTGTTACCTGAGTAGTACTAGAAAGGAACAGAGAGACACAAGTAATGAAAGAGTGAAAAAGCATTCAGTGCCAGGCACTGTGCTAAGTGGTGGGGATATAGATATAAACAAGCAAGCAAGGCAGACCCTGCCCGGGAAAAACATCAAAAGAACGAAAACTCTAATATAGGCAGTAGGAAGGATTGGACCTTGACTGGTTCTGTGCAAAATGAGTTGAAAGTTCCCCTATGACAGGCTAGAGTCCAGGGGGAGAAGATTACCAACCAAAATGTTTGGAAATGGCTGGGAAGTAACATAGAAGCTATTGACCCTCACCCAAAGTTAGAGATGCAGGTTCAAAACCTGCTTCTGACACTTTTCTGTGTGATCTTGGGCAAGTGACTTACTCTCTTCCATCTCTTGGTTTCTTTATCTGTGAATGAGAGGATTGGCCTAGCAAGCTCCTGTGATCCTTTCCATCTCTAAATCTTGTGATTTTCTAGACTTACATCTAAATGACCTCCCGTCTCCTTTTCTTTAAAAGATGATGTAGTACATTCTGAAGGTGATTCCAGAAAAAGAGCTCCATAGAATATAGACATAGATGAGGAATATATCATATCATATCATATCATGTAATGTAATAAAATATAATATAATGTAATATAATATAATATAATAGGTAGATATAGATGAGGAAGACTAAGTGCCCTTAAGGGTGAAGGGCAGGAAGGCATCTCTGATCCTCAAATTTCTGGATTTGGGATAAATAATAATTTGAATGTAAGAGGGCACAATGTGTGCACTTATTACAATTACCCTATAGTAACACTATGGGAATTAGCATATAGCCCCTTCAAGTGATTGCTACTTGAGGAGGGCAAATTAAGTTTGGATGTGTAAGTCTTTGTGTGTTTGTTGAAATATACATTATATATATACACACATGTACATATGTGTTTATATACCAGATATAGCCACAATTTATGACTATATCTTGTACAATTAGGAAAAGCAAACAGGACATGATGAAAATTTTTATTATCACTTTTTAGATGATCATTTACTTTAACATTTTCCTTCTCACTGGTTTGTTTAGAACAGTAACTATTCACTGAATTCTCCTTCCTGAACTACTTGACATGATAAATCGTCCTCACCTTTAAACAGTATGAAGTGCCTGGGTGTGCATGGCACGGTATTAGACCATGACTGGCTCTTTCTATGTGTTGGCAGATTCAGGGCTGCCTGTGTAATGTGGTATGAACAGTGTAATGCTGCTCCACCCAGAGATATCAGCCTCATTTGTCTCCCATGCTATCCTTTCTTGCAATCCTGTGGAGTAGTAAGTTCAAGTATCATTATCTCCATTTTACAGATCCAGCAACAGAGTCTCAAGAAGTTAAGGTTAAGTTAAGATGTTCAATATCCCATGGTTAGTCAATAGTGAGACAGGGACTCAAATTCAGCTCTTTTAATTAAAAGTCCAGGTTCTTCCCCTTCTGCCCAACTATATCAAGCTGCTTTTTAATCCAGAAAACTGTGATGAGCATGCACATATATCTGTTACTAAAGGAGAGTTGGAACCCTGTAAGGCTTGCTCTAATCTTATCACATTAGCTTGTGATTATCAACTAGGAAGGCACAAAATATTTGCCTTCGGGGGATGAGATACAGATAGGTTACTTCAGCTGAGGCAATGGTAGTAAAAGGTATTGAGTGGCCAAAGGCCAGCATGGACTGCCTGCTCTGGGGTGGTTGCCCAATGTAAAAGACCAAAGTATGAGCTCTGATCTGGGAGATAGTGTGGTGACATGGGGTCAAAGAGATGTCCTTGAATAAGGTATTCAAGGCAGGGGATAAAGTGAGGAGGAAGGCTGTAGACTATACTTCATTTCATTATAAGAAAAGAGTGATTTAAAAAACAACAACAACCTATCTTATAACAAAGAAATATTCATAAATAAAGCCAATCAAATCAGAAACCTTAGCTGACAGCATATCTAATAATAATAATAGCTAGTATTTATATATTGATTTAATTGTATATACTATCTTGTTGGCTCCCGCTGCAATTTTGAGACATCTACTATTATTATCCTCATGTAACATTCAAAGAAATTGAGGCTGAGAGAGACATTTAATAAATGTCTGAGGCAAGTTTGAATTTAGGTCTCTCTGACTCCAAGTCCAACACTCTACCCATAGTGTTATTCGTCTCCAAAAAAAAGGGAAATATGTTTCAAAATTTATTCTTCTGGACCAAGATAGGTCATTACAACTGATCAGAGTTTGACTATGAGCATTGTTTTGTTGACATATAATTAATCAGCATTTAAAGGGAAAGGACCCATACATGCAAAAATGTTTGTAGCAACTTTTTGTGGTAGCAAGAATTGGAAATTGAGGGGATGCAGCAGAGCCTGTGCCAGAGCCATGTTGCTGGACAGGGGAAAGCTGAATAAGTTGTGATATATGAATATAATGGCATGTTATTGTGCTAGAAAAAATGATAAGCGGGCAGATTTCAGAAAAACCTGGAAAGACTTATATGAAGTGATGCTGAGTGAAGTGAGCAGAACCAGAAGATTGTAGACAGTAACAATAACAATGTATGATGATCAACTTTAATAGACTTAGGTTTTCTCAGCAATACCATCCAAGACAATTTCAACAGACTTGTGATGAGAAATGCCATCCATATCCAGAGAAAGAACTAAGGAGACTGAATGAAGATCAAAGCATACTGTTTTTATTTTTTTCATGAATTTTCCATTTGTTCTGATTCTTTTTTTCACAACATGATCAATATGATTGTATTAATATGATTGTACATGTAAGTATAATCTATATCAGATTCCTTGCTGTCTTGGTGAAGGGGGAAGAAAGGGAGGGAAGGAGAATAAATTTGGAACTCAAAATCTTAGAAAAATATTGAAAACTATTTTTAATGTAATTGGAAAAAATAAAATATTATCATATGGGATGAAGAAAATTAATTTAAAAAAAAATAATCAGCACTTATTAAATACTTCCAGCTTCTAGGAATCATGCTAGATTCTGGAGATACAAACAAAAAGAATGAAATAATCCCTCCTTTCAAAAAGCTTCACTCTAAATTAATTTATAATGTCTTCCCATGTTTCTCCAAGTTCTTCAATTTTGTTATTTTATGCAACACAATAGTATTTTATTATATTCACGTATCAGATTTTGTTCAGTAGTTCCCATAGACTTTAATTTTTTCTTTCCTGTTCTTCTTTTTAAATTTCTGACACTACAAAATAAGTAATTTTCCTTTTCTCCATATCTTTTGAAGGCCAATGTTTTTCTCTTAAGAAATATCAGGTACATATAAAAATAAATAAATATACTTAAGGTTGTTCTCATGCTGTCAACACATCTCTAAAGGTGATCTTCCACAGGGTTCATTGAGCTAGTGCCTGGTATAGCCTATTACCTTGAACTCATTCCAGCTCCTCAAGGTGAGAAATTGGGAAAGATGCTCAGCGGCAGCTCAAAGAATCTATTAGAATGGTGAGTTTGTAGGCCAGCCCAAGAATTATACAGATAGAGAAACTGAGGCCCAGAAAAGAGAAGCAATTTCCTTGGGTTCCCACAACTAATTAGTGGTCTTCTGAGCACCAATCCCATGATATCAGCCTGCTGTTCTCTAGGTCCTGTTATATTCATTACAGCGCTCTTGGTTTAACATGGGACAATGTGTTCTTTGGCTGTAAGGGATTACAATTCATCAAACATTTATCAGCCATCTACTGAGCACAAGCACCCCCTGTGCTAGTGATAGGGATATACAGAAAGTAATAATAATATCTAGCAATGATAGAGAGTTTGAAGCCTTGCAAAGCACTTTATATTAGAAGAAGGAACTAAGCATTTATGTAACACCTAGTATGTGCCAGGTACAAGCTTAACAATCTACAAATATCATTTTATTCTATCCTTATAGCAACCCTGAGAGGCAGATGCTATTGTAACCCTCACTTCACAGTTGAGGAGGCAAATAGAGATTTTTGATTTGCTAGGAGCACCCATTTAGTAAATGTAAAAGGCCAAATTTGAACTTAGGTTTTGCTGACACAAGGTCCAGATCCCCAGCCATTGTACCATTTAGCTGCCACCCAGCTACCTCTCATTTGGTCTTCACAAGCTGAGTGGTGCAGGGAATAGAGTGCTGGGCCGGTATTCAGCAAAACCTGGTTTAGATCCAGCCTTAGATACATATTACTGTGTGACTGTGGGCAAGTCCCTTAACCTCAATTTCCTCAGCTGTAAAATGAGTCCATACCTCTCAGACAATAAGACTTAAATGAAATAATATTTGTAAATTGCTTAGCATAGTAGCAGATACTTTATAAATAATAGCTATTATTATTGATCTTCATTTCACAGATGAGAATAATGGGGCAAACAGAAATTAAGTGATTTGACAGGGGTTATATAGCTCCTATCTAAGGCAGAATTTGAATGTGGGTCTTCCTGATTCCATATCCAGGACTTTTCCCATTCTGTTACCTAGCTGCTGCAGTCCTTGCCTTCCATTTGCTTACCAGCTAATATAGCTAGGTATAAAAGTGTCACAGATAAGAGTAATAGAAGGTGACTGGTGAAATAAAGCAAGATAGATATATTAGCATAGCACTCATCAGTTAGGGAATCAGAGATTTGCCAGAATTGGTGGCCCCTCAACCCAACCTTAAAAGAAGGAGGAAAAAAGGTTTTCCAGGAATGAGGACCACTTACTTGCTTGAATGGACGGGGAGGGAATTTGAGATCAGAGACTAGCTGACTAAAGTGGGGCTAAAAATTCACAGAGGAAAATAATGTTAAATTAATGAAAGATTATAGAAGACCTTAAATGAGTTTTTATGTTATCCTATGGGGAGGAGACTGATTAAAAATTTTAAGTAAGGAAATGACATAATTATATTAGTACTTTAGGAAAATTATTTTGCCAGTTGTATGAAGAATAAATTAGAAGAAGTAGGGAAACGAGTTTGGAGGCTGTTATAGAATTCCTGGCAAGAGGTGATGAGATCTTATGGTATCAATATAAGTAAAGAGCAGGACCTGGGAGAGTGTGGGAGTAGCTCAGGCTGACTGGTTGTATGTTAAACTTTGGACAGAAAGTACAAAGAGGTTTATCTTAATGGGGGCCAGTAAGCTGAAAGTGATTACACTAAGTCTGGCCCTGCTCTTACAGATATTTGCTCTGTAAGAGGGCCCAGAGGACGTGATGACTTGGTCAGTACTAAGTTAAAAGGAGGAAGAATTCACTTGGAAGCACTCTATAGCCACTAAAATGGGAAAGGGCTGCCAGGCAGAGTGCAACCATATGAGCAAACCCTGCTAGAAAACATAAATGAGAGGTTTATATTGAGCTCTTCAGGAATGGTCTCATGGTTCAGATGTCTCTAATCAAATAGGGGAGATCCTGAGGTGAGCACTGAAATAAGAAATTATGGGTTCAACCACTTACCATCACTTTCTGACCATATGACTTTGATTAAGAAACGAGGTAGATTAATTAGTCTTTTTGGATTCTGTTTTCCCAACTTTAAATAAGTTGACTGAACTAGACTATTCCCAAAATTCTTTCTGCCTCTACATCCAATAAATTTTTAAGAAAACTTAAGCTAGAACCTTGGGGCACACACAGTAAGCTCATGTATGCTATGGATTGTTGTTTGTCCTTCATTCTCAAAGCAGACCATGATGTCCAAGAAGTAATACCACAATATGTGAATGAGTTGGATTTACGTGAGGGATGGATGTGCAAGGTTACCTGCCTCCTTCTCCCCCTCCAGAGTCATATGGGCCCAGTGGCCATATATAGATCAGACAGAGATGGCCCTGCATGCAGTGGGAGACCTTGGCTAATGAACCAGGCAAAGAGATGAAAGAAAAAGCACTCCTACAAGGAGAATGATAACATAATATGGAGAGTAATGTCACAAATCTGAGGGAGGAAAATGTCCAAGGGGAGGGTGGGCAATAGTTTTTTAATGCAAACAGTGATACTAGTTGTATTTCTTCCTAGGCACACAGAAAATTGAGCCACTTCCATTCTTCCACTCCTAGTTAACTCTCCCATCCATTCAAGCATCACCTGACTGTCCCAGCTCCCTAGATGCCAAGAATAAGTAGAATATTGCAATCAGAAGCCATCTGTTTTCCATTGTAAGGCCTTCCTGGCCTAGGACATGGCAGAAGGCCAGAAGCAATATAGAGTTGTGGGGGGAAGCCATGAAATTAGAATCAGAAGAGCCAAGTGTGAAATCGACTGTTTCTTACTCCTTATGTACCTACCCTTAGACAAATCCTTGTTTATAAAATAAGGAAGATGGAATAGGTGATCTATATACTGTTCCAAGCTGCTCTGTGATTCCAAATTGAGTTCTGGATCTCATATTCCTCATCTATAAAATGAGAGCATTGTGTGGATGCTCTCCAAGGTTCTTTGCAGTTCCACATTCTATCAGAAGTCTTCCAACTCCCATAACTATACACAGTTGTTTCTTCATATTTTGGAGAAAATCCTTCATGAACACAGGATCCCTCTTCCAGGATAGACGAAGGCCTTTTGTCTCTTTCCCTATTATTAAAAAATAGTGCCACCAGACATGTTCTCCCTTCTGGCTTCCACCTCCAAATCCTACCCATTCACCAAAACTCCCCTCAAGTCCCACTTCTTCCTGAAGTATCTCAATTTCCTCGCAGATCAGCCTTTTCCCTGCTGTCATATACTACCCCACTATAATCTGTTCTGGTCATTTTATTTTTAATCTCTTCTTTTCTGGTAAGTGAATCATTGAAGCTATTTTAATAGTGCCATCTCACCTCCCTATGTGGGGTTTTGTTCAACAAATCAAGATGGCAAGGTGCAAGCTTGGATCACCCCCACTATTTGCCTTTTCTTTTCTTACTTACTCTTGCTTAAATTTACACTGTTAAAAGACTTAGCCTATTTAACTAGTTGAATTGAGATGGAATGGAAAGCAGAAGGTGGCCCTGGCAAGGATATTTCTTTCTATAGACTTTCTAATTATGTATTTCTTACTATACACTTTCTTAGAGTGTATTTAGTAAAGTAGTAGAGGGATTTTGACATTTCAAACTGCAAAGTAGAGGGAGCTCATGGCAAGTTGCATTTTATTTTGTCAATCAAGTAGGAGGCACATTAGTTATAGCAGTATAGTATCATTATCAGTTTTATAATAAGGACCTCAAAGACTCAAACAGCTAAATCTTGAGCAGTTGCAAGATTGTGCTTTGAGGCAGAAGAGGGTCTCAGGCTCATTGATTCCAAGTCAAAAGGGACCTTAGAAAGTATTGATTTTAATGAGTAGAACCAGAAGATCATTGTACATGGCAATAAGAAGACTATAAAATGATCAATTCTGATGGAGGTGGCTCTTTTCAACAATAAGACGATTAAAGCCAGTTCCAATGATTTTGTGATGAAGAGAAGAATCTATACCCAGAAAGGACTGTGGGAACTGAGTGTGAATAACAACATAACATTTTCACTCTTTTTGTTGTTTGCTTTCATTTTATTTCTTTCTCATTTTTTTCCCTTTTTGATCTATTTTTTTCCTTGTGCAATAAGATAATTGTGTAAATATGTATACGTATATTGAATTTAACATATATTTTAACATGTTCAACATATATTGGATTACTTGCCTTCTAGGGGAGGGGGTGGGAGGAAAGGGGGAAATTTTGGAACACAAGGTTTTTCAAGGATCAATATTGAAAAATTATCCATGGGGCAGCTAGATGGTACAATGGATAGAGTGTCAGCCCTGAAGTCAGGAGGATCTGAGTTCAAATGTGGTGGCACTAGCTGTGTGACCCTGGACAAGTCACTTAACCCCAATTGCCTCAACAAAAAAAAAAAAAAAAAAAAAAAGAAAAATTATCCATGCAAATGTTTTGAAAATAAAAAAATTCCTAAAAAGAAAAAAGTATTGATTCTAACCTCCTGCTCAGAGTATCACAACTATTAAGTATCTGATATAAGATTTGAAGCCAGAGTTTCCAAACTCCAAATCTACTTCCCTATCAGCTAAACCAAGCTGCCTCTAATGCGAGGGGAGAGTTTAGTGGGGAGGGGAAATTGTTTTAAGACTTTGTGAAAAAAAATAACACCCCCAGCTTTGGAATTCCCCCCTAGGTTCTGCATATGTCAGGTGTAGGAAGTAAGCGATGTCTTAAGTGCATTCTTTGGGACACAGAGGCACTGAATCAAAGAGAAAGCCACCTCCCATGGACTCTAGAATGACAAAGGTCAGTTCATAAATTTTTTTTTAAAATTAAACAAGAATGGTTTATAGTCTATGCCAGGTTCATAGGTATGCCAGGCTACTGTGCCATTTCTGACTCACTGTTCTCTAGGACTTTAGCCAACATTGAAGATTTTTTTAATCACCTGTTTAATGGTGTGCATTGGCCCTTCAAGAAATAACAGCCTGGGCATCTTCCCTCATTTCCTGTGTCACAGGCTGTTTATAGTCCCCGAATGCTTGTAAGCAGTTGCTAAGATTCAGTAGAGAGACCCTGGCAATTCAGCAGGGAGGGGAATGATTTGTAAGGTCTCTGGAATGCAAGCATTGATGTTTTCAAAAGCTTTTACTGTTAAGAAAAAGAGAAAGCCCTAGGAATGCAATCCTCTTATCATTTTGCATCATATAGCATGCATGCCTTTAGGTGTGTGTGCTGAGAGGTCAGCAGAACCTGCCTTTGCCGTCACAGAAGGAGTTCTGGTCGGAGGTAGGGAGGAGCAGCACATTCGCTCTCCCATGTGCGTCACCTTCCTGGGCAGAGCACCAGGATTGCCCTAGGAGATTATACAAATTATTATTTTTTCTTTTTTGCATGGGTTTTTTGGAAAGACTCTATTTTTTGGTGTGGGTCATCTAACATGAAGTAAGTTTCTGCTGCGGCTACTCCCTGTCAAATTGAGTTCCAGGCCTCAGTGACCCAGGTCCAAACCAGAATAGGCCACAGTGCTCTGGGAATTAATTACTTCCAGGAAAAACGTAGAAATTCAGGATTAAACCAGGGCTTTGCATCCTCTCTGAGCTACACAAAGTTTGGGACCCATCCCTTCCTGGCAGAAACAGAAGCTACCTCTAAGTCTAACCTTGAACTGAATTATGAGGTGAGGGAGAAGTGAAACTATTTATTTATTTGATTTCCTATTTGACTTAGTACTGGTGATAGTGATTATGATGTAACTTCTGAGCTCTCTTCCTTCCATTTTCTTTTTACATCTACAAAAGTGACACAGACTAAGGGGGTGATAGATAAAAAGACAGCTTAACATTTTTAAACCCTAGGAATATAACCCAACCAAGGGCTGTTTTTTTTTTTGTTTGTTTGTTTTTTTTTATTATATATATATATATATATTTTATAATATTATCCCTTGTATTCATTTTTCCAATTTACCCCCCCTCCCTCTATTCCCTCCCCCCGACGACAGGCAATACCATACATTTTACATGTGTTACAATATAGTCTAGGTACAATACATGTGTGCGAATATCATTTTCTTGTTGCACAATAAACATTAGAATCCGAAGGTACATGCAACCTGGGCAGACAGATATTAGTGCTAACAATTTTCATTCCCCTCCCAGTGTTTCTTCTCTGGGTGTAGCTACCTCTGTCCATCATTGATCAACTGGAAGTGAGTTGGATCTTCTTTATGTTGAAGATTTCCACTTCCATCAGAATACATCCTCATACAGTATTGTTGTTGAAGTGTACAGTGATCTTCTGGTTCTGCTCATTTCACTCAGCATCAGTTGATTTAAGTCTCTCCAGGCCTCTCTGTATTCCTCCTGCTGGTCATTTCTTACCGAGCAATAATATTCCATAACCTTCATATACCACAATTTACCCAACCATTCTCCAACTGATGGACATCCATTCATCTTCCAGTTTCTAGCTACAACAAAAAGAGCTGCCACAAACATTTTGGCACATATATGTCTCTTTCCGCTCTTTAGTATTTCTTTGGGATATAATCCCAGTAGTAGCGCTGCTGGGTCAAAGGGTATGCACAGTTTGATAACTTTTTGGGCATAATTCCAGATTGCTCTCCAGAATGGCTGGATTCTTTCACAACTCCACCAGCAATGTATTAGTGTCCCAGTTTCCCCACATCCCCTCCAACATTTGTCATTATTTGTTCCTGTCATCTTAGCCAATCTGACAGGTGTGTAGTGGTATCTCAGAGTGGTCTTAATTTGCATTTCTCTGATCAGTAGTGATTTGGAACACTCTTTCATGTGAGTGGATATAGTTTCAATTTCTTCCTCTGAGAATTGTCTGTTCATATCCTTTGACCATTTATCAATTGGAGAATGGTTCGGTTTCTTATAAATTTGGGTCAGTTCTCTATATATTTTGGAAATGAGACCTTTGTCAGAACCTTTGTTTTTAAAAATATTTTCCCAATTTGTTACTTCCCTTCTAATCTTGTTTGCATTAGTATTATTTGTACAGAAACTTTTTAGTTTGATGTAATCAAAATCTTCTATTTTGTGATCAATAATGATCTCTAGTTCTCCTCTGGTCATAAATTCCTTCCTCCTCCACAAGTCTGAGAGGTAGATTATCCTCTGTTCCTCTAATCTATTTATTATCTCCCTCTTTATGCCTAAATCATGGACCCATTTTGATCTTATCTTGGTATATGGTGTTAAGTGTGGATCCATATCTAATTTCTGCCATACTAATTTCCAGTTTTCCCAACAGTTTTTTCCGAATAATGAATTTTTATCCCTAATGTTGGAATCTTTGGGTTTGTCAAAGATTAGATTGCTATAGATGTACCCTTTTTTGTCCTTTGTATCTAATCTGTTCCACTGATCTACCGGTCTATTTCGTAGCCAATACCAAATGGTTTTGGTGACTGCTGCTATATAATATAGCTTTAGATCAGGTACACTTAGACCACCTTCCTCTGAGTTTTTTTTCATTAGTTCCCTTGCAATTCTTGACCTTTTATTCTTCCATATGAATTTTGTTGTTATTTTTTCTAGGTCATTAAAATAGTTTCTTGGGAGTCTGATTGGTATAGCCCTAAATAAATAGATTAGTTTGGGGAGTATTGTCATCTTTATTATATTCGCTCGGCCTATCCAAGAGCACTGAATGTCTTTCCAATTATTTAAATCTGATTTTATTTTTGTGGCAAGTGTTTTGTAATTTTTCTCATATAATTCCTGACTTTTCTTTGGTAGATGGATTCCCAAATATTTTATACTCTCAACATTTGTTTGGAATGGAATTTCTCTTTGTATCTCTTGCTGTTGCATTTTGTTAGTGATATATGAAAATGCCGAGGATTTATGTGGATTTATTTTGTATCCTGCCACTTTGCTGAAATTTTGAATTATTTCTAGTAGCTTTTTAGCAGAGTCTTTGGGGTTCTCTAAGTATACCATCATGTCATCTGCAAAAAGTGATAGTTTGATTTCCTCATTTCCTACTCTAATTCCTTGAATCTCTTTCTCGGCTCTTATTGCCGAGGCTAGCGTTTCTAGTACCATATTGAATAGTAATGGTGATAGTGGGCAACCTTGTTTCACTCCTGATCTTACTGGGAAAGGTTGCAGTTTATTTCTATTGCATATTATGCTTACTGACGGTCTTAAATATATACTCCTGATTATTCTAAGGAATAATCCATTTATTGCTATACTCTCAAGAGTTTTTAGTAGGAATGGATGTTGGATTTTGTCAAATGCTTTTTCTGCATCTATTGAGATGATCATATGGTTCTTATTAATTTGATTATTAATATGGTCAATTATATTAATAGTTTTCCTAATATTAAACCAGCCCTGCATTCCTGGAATAAATCCTACTTGATCATAGTGTATTATCTTGGAGATGATTTTCTGAAGTCTTTTTGCTAATATCTTATTTAAGATTTTAGCATCAATATTCATTAAGGAGATTGGTCTATAATTTTCTTTCTCAGTTTTCGATCTACCAGGTTTAGGTATCAGTACCATGTCTGTGTCATAAAAGGAGTTTGGTAGGACTCCTTCATCCCCTATTTTTTCAAATAATTTATATAACATTGGGGCTAATTGTTCTTTAAATGTTTGGTAGAATTCACATGTGAATCCATCTGGCCCTGGGGATTTTTTCCTGGGGAGTTGATTAATAGCTTGTTCTATTTCTTTTTCTGAAATGGGACTATTTAAGCAATTTATCTCCTCCTCTGTTAATCTAGGGAGCCTATATTTTTGGAGAAAGTCATCCATTTCACTTAAGTTATCAAATTTATTGGCATAAAGTTGGGCAAAGTAACTCCTTATTATTTCTCTAATTTCCTCTTCATTGGTGGAAAGATCCCCCTTTTCATTTGTAAGACTATCAATTTGATTTTCCTCTTTCTTTTTTTTGATCAAATTTACCAAGGGTTTATCTATTTTATTGGCTTTTTCATAAAACCAACTCTTGGTTTTATTTATTAATTCAATAGTTTTTTTACTTTCAATTTTATTGATTTCTCCTTTTAATTTTTGTATTTCGAGTTTAATTTTTGGTTGGGGGTTTATAATTTGGTCTTTTTCTAGCCTTTTAAGTTGTAAGCCCAATTCGTTAATCTTCTCTTTCTCAATTTTCTTCAAATAAGCCTCTAAAGATATAAAATTTCCCCTTATTACTGCTTTAGCTGCATCCCAAAGATTTTGATATGATGTCTCATCATTATCATTATCTTGGGTGAAATTGTTAATTGTTTCTATAATTTGCTCTTTCACCCAGTCATTCTTTAAGATGAGATTATTCAGTTTCCAATTACTTTTTGGTCTATTTACCCCTAACTTTTTACTGAATGTAGCTTTTATTGCATTGTGATCTGAGAAGAAGGCATTTATTATTTCTGCCTTCCTACATTTAATTTTGAGATCTTTATGTCCTAATATATGGTCAATTTTTGTATAGGATCCATGAACTGCTGAGAAGAAAGTATATTCCTTCCTATTGCCATTCAGTTTTCTCCAAAGGTCTATCATACCTAGTTTTTCTAATGTTCTATTTACTTTTTTAATTTCTTTCTTGTTTGTTTTGTGGTTTGATTTGTCTAAATCTGAGAGTGCAAGGTTGAGATCTCCCACTATTATAGTTTTACTGTCTATTTCTTCTTGCAGTTCTCTTAACTTTTCCTTTAGAAAGTTAGATGCTATACCACTTGGTGCATATATGTTTAGTATTGATATGGCTTCATTATTTATGCTACCTTTCAGCAGGATATAGTTTCCTTCCTTATCTTTTTTAACGAGATCTACTTCTGCTTTTGCTTGATCTGAGCCAAGGGCTGTTTTTACACTGCTGAACAAAATAAGAAGATAAACGCCTTTTAAAATGAAATCCATTTTTGAGTCATTCGGCTATAACGAATGTACCTCCTACTTGACTGAAAGTAAAAGCAATCTGCCATGAGCTCCACCTACTTTGTAGTTTAAAACCTTAAAACCCCTCTAATACTTTCCTAAAAACTTTGAGAAAGAAGGGGCTCTTCCCATTTTCCATCTCATCTCAATTCAACTAATTGAATAGGCTATCTTTCTAGCAATGTTAAGCAAGAAAAGAGAAGGCAGATAGTGGAGGTGATCCAGGGCTGAACATTGACTGGATTCCAACAAGAGAAATTCTAGGGGGCAAAGGAATTAATTGAATTGGATGAGCTGAGCTAAAGTGAAGATGGGAGTTATGAGAGTCAGGATTGTACAGGAATCCTCCAAATAGAAAGCCAGGGAGTGGTGTTGAAGAAAGAGAGATCATAAGCCAGACAAGGGATTTGAGAAAGAAGAGGGAGTTACTTAAATACTGGAAGATCATCGAAACAGAGATACAGACTGAGTTATATAGATTAAAGTCCATCTAGACCAATTTCTTCATTCTACATTTGAGAAAAGTGAAATTATATCCAGAATCACAGTTAGCATGTGTCAAAGGCAAAATGTGAATTCAGCCCTACCAACATTCATTCCCATGATCCATTACAACAAATTACTTCTCTGGATAGTTTGAGATTTCTCTTTCTAAAAGTCTTAAAGCAAAGATTGGATGATCCCAATCTGACTGGATATTGTAAAGGACATTCTCAGTCAGAGCCAAGTTGGACAAGATGATCTCTGAGTTTCTTTCCATTTCTGAGATTCTCTGAATTATAGCTAGGAGAATGATGCTATAATGGACAGAGAAAGGGAAATCCTGCATAAGGAATAGATTTAGAGGAAAGTCAATGGAAGACGTCCAACAACTCTCCTACTATCAGCATGAGTGCCATTCTTAGAATACCAAAACGGAACTACATCAGGTATTTTATTTATCCATGTAACTACTGCTTGAGCAATCCCTACAGTCACCCCCAATGGAGCTATGAATTTCTTCCCCAATTAAGGTCTGTTTATTTTGTCATTAAGTCTCAGGGACTCCTTTTCTATTATTTTTTCTTCGAGGTGCCAGAATTTGACAATAGTTTCATGTATTGATTTATAGTCTCAATGCTCAATTCTCCCATAATCCATAAAATTCCCCCTAAGGTCTGATTATACAGTGAAAGAAGCAAAGAGATAAGAGTTTAAAGGCACTAGAATTATATTTGCAAATATAGTTGGTTTTTCTTTGTAAATTCATACTTTGAGATAGTTTATGAATGAATGGATGAAAACATTTAAGTCCTTACTATGTGCAAAACACTGTGCTAATCATTGAGTATCTAAATAAAAGAGAAGATATAATCCTTGTTCTTAAGAATTCACATTTTGTTTTAGCAGCAAACCAAATGGAAAAAACTCATAGTCCTTAAGATACATCAGCAGAGCAGATAGTAAAGCTTCTCCTTTAATGTATTTACACAAATAAACCCAAATCCATTTCTGGTGTCAAACTATTCAATAATGCCAAGGATTTGGGTGATGAGAACTTTTCTGAGTCTTCAATAGCTGTAACTACTGAGGATCTCTTTCTTTAAAGATCTTGGCTATGAGATCTTCCAGCTATTTTGCTATTTCACTAGAACAATCCTTGTTTAGACATTTTTATATACACTTTCTGTTGCTTCCACCTTCCTGCTTTTTCTTGACTTCCTTCTTTTGGCTTCTGACTTTGAGAGAGGATATGCAGTATGTGGTTCCAGGCTCTCTTAAGGAGATGCTCTCAGAGACTATGGAGAAAAGCCAACATGTAGAAGGGCTGGTACCCCAAATATGGCACTCTACCTGCAGCTTCTCTCCAAAGACTTTAGGAAGCATTTATTCTGTGCATTACTTGGCATATTCTTATCCATATAAATTCTTGAATTTCTTTATGCTCTCTACTTGGATCGATGGACTTATTCAGTCATCACATGAATGATTATTATGGGCCAGAACTCTGTACTTGAAACAAAGATTCTTACAAGGTGTTAAGTCAGTGGAATTGATAAGACAATGGTTATCTACTTTAGCTTGTGAGTTCTCTAGTTCAGTATTGATTTAATCTTACAACAAATAATGATTCCCTAGTGATATAATGATTGGTTTATACTCAGTATATTGTAATGATGTAATTGTAATAGAACATATAAGCTGGGACAAACTCAGAGACAGATTCATTCCACTTCCCACCTTTGTGGTGGCTGGAGTCTGGAGGACAAGCCCTTGGACTCAGAGAGATTCATTCCATCTCACACCACTGTGGTGGCTAGCCTGTCCTGCATTTCTTCCACTGAGATCAAGCTGGCCCAGGCCCCAGGCAAGGAGATAATAAAGAATTTGTACTTTAACACCTGATTATTCTCATGGTGATTACTGAACCAATCAGAACACTACACATGATGGCCTTTGTTTTAATAGCATTTGATGAGAAGAATGATGCCTTAGGTTATAGCTTAAGGCATTCCTTCAACCTAAAATTATTTCCCCTAAATTCACAATCTTTTGGAGAGTAGAGTAAGAGGGTCATTCACTGAGGATAGCAGAGCAGTTGGTTTTGTGGCTCCAATTATCCTGCTCCACTCAACTTTGAAGTTACTTTTAGAAAATGGTGAGCAAGATTCCAGAGCTATCTATTCAATTCTCCCTGCAAGCAATATTTAGACAAATGCATATACATAATCTTCAAAGGACAAACGCCCCTTCACCTATCTATATCTCTGTCTGTATATGTTCCTATAAATGTACGTACAGATAAGGGAAGGAAAAAACATTTTTTTCATTTTTCATTTTCCCCCAGTTATACATTTAAACACTTTTTAGCATTTTTAAAAAATGTTTTGAGTTCCAAATTCTATCCCTCCTTCCCAACCCTCTCTCCCCCCACGTGAGATGGCAAGCAGCCAGATAGAGGTTGTACATATACAATTGTGTAAAACATTTCCACATTAGTCATTTTGTACAAGAACACTCAAATAATAGAAAAGGAACAAAAGAAAGTGAAGAATAGAATGCTATATTCAAACAATACCAGTTTTTTCTCTGGAGGCAGATAGTATGCTTCACCAGTAGTCCTTTGGAGTTGTTTTGGATCACTGTATTGCTGAGAATAACATTCACAGTTTTTCATTGTACAAAAATGCTGTTACTGTGTACAATATTTTCCTCTGTTTTCCAGATTTTTCTGAAGTCATCCAGCTTGTCATTTCTTGTAGCACAATAATATTCCTTTATAATCATATACCACTACTTATTTAGCCATTCCCCAATTGATGGGTATCCTGTCCATTTCCAACTCTTTGCTACCACAAAAATTGCTGCTATATTTTGTAGAAATGTCTTCCCTTTTTTTTTGATGAGGCAAGCATTTATTAAGTACTTACTATGTACCAGAACTGTGTTAAGAACATACAAATAATGTACATAATTTTATATACGCATATGTATGCATTGTAAATATGTAAATTATGTATTCCATAGCCTTTGCATCAGAGCTATCATCCTGACAAAAAGGCCCCAAGTCACTTTAGAAATCTTTCACTTCCGTCAGGCTCCTCAGTCAGAGAAGGAACCTGAGAACTAGCTCATTTGACTCCCACTCATGTGGCACATGGGAATATAATTGCCTGCCATTCCCCCCAAAATGGCCATCATCTTTTCTTACCAGCATTCAAACTTATAAGTATCAAACCTATAATAAGCCTTACGAATACTGGAAATAAATAAAGGACTCACACCCAAGGCCCCTTTCAACGAGTCCCCATTTGTCTCTGCCCCACTGCAGACTTATAACATCCCTGTGACTAAAGTCCTGCCTTAGTTTGGGCTCCAATGAGACACAAGGTCAGGCTTTGCTCTTACCCATTGCCCAGCACTGCTCCTCCACCTCAGGCTGACATCACCATGATCCTTCTTCTAGTCCCTTCCCTGCCACTTGGTTCTCCTGAAGATGGCATAAGGTAGCTATTGCATCTCCCCAGGAGGTGATACCTTTTCCAAAGTGGCAGAATTGTGGAGAGCCTTTACTGTTGACAGTTATAGTTCTTTCACATCAGAACAGAAATTAGGCTATTTACTGTAAGTCTCTTATTTGAAAATCAAATAAATAGTTATTTAACTATTATAATTATCAGCTCATGGTTATTTTTATAGAAAATCTTTCTGACTTGAGGCTCAAACTTGGGATCATAGATTTAGAACTAGAGAGATCTTTGGAGATTCTCTTCTCATTTTACAGTCAAGGAGACTGAGGCCCAGAGGTAACATGTTTGCCAAAAATCACATAGAAAATGTCAGAGACAGAATTTGAACTCAGGGTCCCTTGACTTTAAATCCAGTATACTTGGTTGGACTGAATCACAGTCCCCAGTAATATAGGAAATTAAAAATGTAGAAATGCTCTCTATTCAATTAATCCTAAGGATCTGGGATAATTCAAAGGTAGAGGGTTCTATACATTCAAACCTTATCATTCTGTTGAAATCCCAAGAAGGGGAGGGAGAAGAACAAAGGCATTCCCTGGGGATGTATTTGAATGGATTGTTGTTCAATCATGTCCAATTCTTTGTGACCCCATTTGAGGTTTTCTTGGCAAAAATATTGGAGTGGTTTGTCATTTCATTCTCAAGCTCATTTTACAGATGAGGAAACTGAGGCAAGCAGAGTTAAGTGGCTTGCTTGGGGTCACACAGCTAATAAGGCTGAATTTGAACTCAGGTATTCTTCACTCCAGTGCCTTTGCACTAATCCTGCACCACTTAACTGCTCATATCATTAAGTACTTTAATAAAAAGTATGAATAGCCGGGAGTCATCTCTGGATTCTGTCATTTATTAGCTAAGTTAATATTATTGTTTATATATTTTTAGTTAAGACTTGGGGTTTCATTTGTATAGAAAACTCCCAGATGTGGAAACTATTAGACCTTGTGCTAAGCACTGGGGATACAAAAAAGAGTAAAAAAACCAAGTACCCTCAAGGAATTTACAATCTAATGGAGAAACAACCAGCAAACAAAAAATATATAACAAGGACAAATGGGAAGGAAATAAAATAAAATTGTTGTTCAGTAGTTTTAGTCTGTCACACTCTTCATGATCCTATTTGGGTCATATTTCCTCATTCCCTTTTTCTTGCCAAAGATACTAGTGTGATTTGTCATTTTCTTCTCCAGCTGATTTGATAAACGAGGAAACTGAGGCAAACAGTGTTAAGTGATTTACTTAAGGTCACACAGCTAGTGTCTGAGACCAGATTTGAACTCAGGAAGATCTTGGTTTTGACTAAAAGGAACCCAAGAAGGAAGTAGCAGAGATAAAGAGGAAGAGCATTCTAAAGATGGAATGACTTAATCATGAAACATCAAGGAAATGGGTATCACAGGATTGAAGAGTTTATGGTGGAAATAAGAGGGAAACAGATGGAGAAGAAGTAGGTTATAATGGACTTTGAACACCAGAGGATTAAGAGCTTGAAGGTTTGCAGAATGCTTCACGTATATTATCTCATTTTATCCCCAAAATAACAAAAGTAAGCTTTATTGTGCCCATTGTACAGATAACAAAACTAAGACTATGAAATGTAACTTGGTCAAGGACACATAGCTCATAGGTGTCTGAGGAGGAATTCAAACCCAAGTGTTTCCAGATTCTTAAGTCCACTGCTCCATCCTCATGCTGTCCTGTAGCAGCAAGGCTTGAGAAAAAGCATTTCTTTTTTTAATTTCCTATGACTTTCTTGTTGTCAGAAGAACCAGTTATTTATAAGAATCCATATCCATTTCACCAACAGGCTCATTTTATAAAGGCTAAAGGTAAAATGAGCAACTCCTCTCTCTCATTTCTCAAATATCATTAGTAACAGAGACACTGGACGGAATGTTTGGAAGGGTTGCTAACCAACATTCTATAGAACAAAGTGTTGGTGTTTGGTGGTTATGAGTCAGGGATGAATGACTTCACCACCGTGAACCTCAAACTGGGTGTGTCATATGCTTTAGATTAACTAAGAGCTTTATTCTTTCAGGTGAAGGCAGTTTCCCCCTTAACCTTCAATATCTTCGAAGAACAAACTCAAGTTTGATGTCATTGAAGTTTCCACAAATAGGATTTTGAAGGGCAGCAGTTGCTGATTAGATTAAATGACAGTCAATTTGGGGCTGGCTAGCTAAACTATGGGAAATGATTAATTTACTTTCTACATTTGTCACATATAAGCAGTCCTGAAGCTACTCTTATAAATAGGAACTTCCTCCTTTTAATAATTTCATATTATGTCATTTTCACCTACTTGTGAATATGTGATGTCTATCCAGTGAGATGGAAGCTCCCAGAAGACTTCTTCTTGTTCTTTTCTTTCTTTCTTTCTTTCTTTCTTTCTTTCTTTCTTTCTTTCTTTCTTTCTTTCTTTCTTTCTTTCTTTCTTTCTTTCTTTCTTTCTTTCTTTCTTTCTTTCTTTCTTTTTCTCTTTCTTTCTTTCTTTCTTTCTTTCTTTCTTTCTTTCTTTCTTTCTTTCTTTTTCTCTTTCTTTCTTTCCTTCTCTCTCTCTCTCTTTCTTTCTTTCTCTCTTTCCTTCTCTCTTTCTCTCTCTCTTTCTTTCCTTCTCTCTTTCCTTCTCTTTTTCCTTCTCTCTTTCTTTCCTTTCTTTCTTTCTTTCTTTCTTTCTTTCTTTCTTTCTTTCTTTCTTTCTTTCTTTCTTTCTTTCTTTCTTTCTTCCTTCCTTCCTTCCTTCCTTCCTTCCTTCCTTCCTTCCTTTCTTTCTTTCTTTCTTTCTTTCTTTCTTTCTTTCTTTCTTTCTTTCTTTCTTTCTTTCTTTCTTTCTTTCTTTCTTTCTTTCTTTCTTTCTTTCTTTCTTTCTTTCTTTCTTTCTTTCTTTCTTTCTTTCTTTCTTTCTTTTCTTTCTTTCTTCCTTCCTTCCTCCCTCCCTTCCTTCTTCCCTCTCTCCCTTTCTCCCTCCCTTCCTTCCTCTCTCCCTCCCTTCCTTCCTCCCTCCCTCCCTTCCTTCCTTTCTCCCTTCCTTCCTTCCTTCCCTAAAATAATGGAATAGAATTTCCTTCTCCAGTTCATTTTACAAATGAAGAAACTGAGACAAACAAGGTTAAGTGACTTTTCAGGATCATTCAGCTAGTAAGAGTTTGAAGTCATTGAAAGTCATGAAGATTTGAACTCAGTTCTTCCTGTCTCTAGGCCTGATGCTCTATCCAGTGGGTCATCTAGCCTCTTGTTCTACCATAGATCCTTTCTGTATGATAATGGACAGAGAGTTGTGGTTCTTCAAAGAGAACTAATGACATCAGGAAGGTGATGTCTTGACTTGCAAGTAACTTGGATTTAAGTAAGGCAGAGCTGTACAAAGTCATCCGCCTCACTCTCTCTTCTCCAGAATCATCTAAGTTCAGTGGTAAGATATGGACATGGTTCAGCAATAGGCAAATCAGTCAGTCCATAAATAACCTTTTATTTCACATATACTAAAACCACTAAGCTCTCTGTTTCCTCATCTTGTAGGACAGGGATAATATTTTTGCCACCTTCCTTACAGGTTTGTATTGAGAAAAAGGTTTTAAATTTCAGAGTGTTATAAAAGCATGATTAATGATTATATTCAGAAAATGATCAATATTCCAAATGAACTCTTTAAGATGAATAAAAGGAGACATTTCTATAATGTATTGTTTGTAGAGGCCTTTGTGTATTAATAACTGACAAATTAGCTAATAACAGCAGCATTTATAGAGGGGTTTAAGGTTTTACTTTACAAATGTCATTTCATTTGATCCTCACAACAACCCTAGGAAGAGCTGTTACTATCTCCATTTTACAAATGAAGAAACTGAAGCAGAGAGTTGGCTAAATAGCTAGCCCTAGGTCACACATCTAGAAAAGGATCTGAATCTGGATTTGAATCCATGTCTTCCTGAGTTGATTACCATTTTGTAGCAGCTCACCTTTTTGAAATAGACTTTTTAAAAAAAATTGCTGTGATTTTTCTTCCAGTGAATCACTGATGTTTAAATAGGATCCATGATGGAGAGAAAAAACCATAAATTGTGCCTCCAATTTTTTCTGTATTCCAGCTGAATTATTTCCTCTCTAAAATATGAAACAAAAAATGGTAAGAGTGAGCTAAAGAAATCCTGATGAAGTTATTTTTCCTAACCTCTTTTTGTGAACCAGTTGACATGCAATTTCTCCCTCATCAGTGGCTTACTACACAGAATGCTGGATATTTACTAGCTGTATAATTCTGGGGCAGCTGCATCACATCTTTCATTTTCTATTTCCTCATCTATAAAATCAATCAACAAACATAATTAAATCCCTGCAATAAGCCCTACTATGTCCCTAGCATATACTTTACTATGTTTTTAGTGCTGAGGATATAGACAAACAGTCCTTGCCCTCAAGTAGCTCACAATTTAATGGAAGAGACAGCAAGCAAGCAAATACATTCAAACAAACTTCATGCAATGTAAATAGGAAATGATTAAAAGAGGGAAGGCCTTAGAATTAGCAGGGCTTGGGAAGGGCTTCCTGTGCAATAGGTGAAAATGGGGAGGAAGAGCACTCCAGGGATGGGAGACAACAACAGAAAATGACCAAAGCTGAGAGATGGAATAGCAAAAAAGCCTGTAAATGGGGATAATAATTGCATTGATCTCATAGGGTTGGTATGAGGAGAAAATGAGATAATATATATAAAGTACTTTATGTATCTTAAAGAACTATATAAATGTTGGCTTGTTATTTGAAGAGGCAACATTACAAGAAATTAATTTTTGAAATGCCAGACTTAAGGTAGTCATAAAATTATTGTAATATGAAAATACAACATATGGTTTCTGTTCAGATCAAGAAGAATTTAGATATATTGAAGATATTCAAAGTCACAGTCCAATCAGATGAAGTGGGGGAAATAAATTCATTAGTTACATTTATTGAATTAATAGTTAATACTAATTGTTCACATCTCCAGGTTCACATAGTTACCTCTTTGTTGAGCAGTGAATCACCAAGTATATATATATTTTTGATAAAACAGAGTTTCACATGTAAAATAGTATCTCTTCATCTGTCTTGCCACTATGCACTAAGGACCTCTAGGCAGTGCTATCAATCTTTTTACTGTACCCTAAGGACCATGGACCTTTTCAAAAGACCTGTAGCTGTATCTTCCTGTTACTACCAAATAGAAGGTGAACTCCATAATTGCAGGAACTGACTTTCTTTTCTATGTGTATTCCTAGTACTTAGCAAAGTTCTTGGCACATAATAAATGCCTACACACAAAACAGGGGAAATGTGCTTGGATAACATTTTGCCTGAGAGTCATTCAAGCAAGATTTTCTTAAGGATAATGTGAATGTGAAATGGCATGGATTTTCCAGCATTTCTATAACATCCTGTTCTCATAATTGATGAGTGTCCCATAATACTCAGTGTCCCATGTGAAGAAGTAGATATCAAACTTAAGAAAGTGAAGAACATGATGACACCTACTAGATCCAGGAAAAAATCCATTCTGTAATGCTAAAGGCACTCAGGAATAGATGTTCAAGCTAGCTCAAAGAGGAGAATATTCTGAAATAATAGAAAAATGATGATTAACTTTTTTTTTAAGTGACCAAGAAGACATCAGTAAGTAAAACCAAATGTCTACTTTCTCATTCATATATAGTAATTATTAGAATAGTCTTAAGTATAGATAAAAATACAAGAAGGGAACAAACATATGATCCTCAACAAGCCACATTTTCAAAGTGAGACAACTAAAAGTTGTGGAGAATATAAAATTATTTATTGGAAAAAAAAAAAAAAAGCTTGATTCCATTGAGTAAATTATAGAATTAAAGAGTCCCCCAACAGGATATCTCTTATGCATGCCTTAAGATCATATAAAATTTCTGATAGATAAAGCTTTATTCAATGACATTCTTGTATCATTATGAATGATACAAGGGAGGCATGTGTTGCAAAGGTGTTTTTTAGTGACTTATGGTAGAGATAATGTACAAAATCCAGATGAAAGAGAATCCCTATAAATTGAGAGGTTCTCCAGATGTTCATCAGGTTGATTATATTCAACCCCAGGTATGACACCCCATTGTGTCATCAAGAAGATTCATAACCACGAAGTGATTGATTGGTAATCCAAATAAAAAATAAGAAGTGGATGGAGGACATATTGTCTAAATTGATATGCATTTGGATGGCTAGCCATTTTACTTAATTTATTATATACTTTTGATAAGCACTGCAGCAGGATGATTAGTTGGAAAACATACAAAGGAAAGTGGTCATGATAATAAAGGGTCTTTAAAGAATGCCATATGAAGACTGAGTGAAAAAACTGGGAACATTTAGCCTAGAGAAAAGAAGTTTTATATAGAGTATGATAGCTAATCATGTATTTACAAGGATATCAGGAGTCTTGCTTTTCTTGGTCTCACAGGACAGAACTAGGAACAATGGACACATGTTACAAAGAAGCTGATAATTAGGCTGATATATACGCTCCTAAATTTAGAACTAACCCCAAATAGTATGGACTTTCTCAAGAGGTATCAGATCCCCCTTCACAAAGTGTCTTCAAGCAAAGACTAAATTTTTTGGGGGTATCTTATTAATTAAATCAACAAACATTTTTATACTAGACACTCTATGTAAATGGATGAAAAATGGAAAAGAATTGTTAAAATTTCTATGACAACTTATTTTTTCCATTAATACAAACAGACCCAGTATACTGGATTCTAACATAACATAAATAAGACAGTAGAAATAACAATAAACTAGACAAAAATGAAAGGAGAAACTGAACCAAGCAAATTGTATATAAAGGAGGATTGGGTCAGAAATGACACAATTTTGAGGGCATTGAGAGATCAATTTTTATAATATAGAAAGAAGAGAAGATATATGAAATAAAAGGGGAAAATCAAGGAAAAGGGGCATCAATGATTACAATGTTTACTTTACATCTCGCTATGAGTATATATATATATATATATATATATATATAGCATCCTTTATGACTATATGAGAAAGGAACAGATAAACTTTCAAAATCAATATTCTATAGCAGACAATGTTATTATAGTCACACAATTAACTGGAAAGGGCAAATAATATCTTTTTTTTTTTTTTAACTATTTTTAAAAGGACATAATTAGGTAGGGCAAAATGTAACCTCAAATACTAATTTCCAGCATGATATCTTCTGTGCACATACTAAGATAATACAAGATTCCTCGATAGATTCAACAGAAGTAACTTGGATATTCCTCTGATTATTAAAATGAAATGTGGAAAAGTCAAGAATATCAAGGGAATTATGAAAGGAAAAAAAATGTAAAGGAAAATAATCTAGCTGTACCAGGCCTAAAACTGTATCATAAGTGGCAGATATCAAAACCATTTGGTACTGGCTAAGAAATAGAGTAGTGGATGAGTGGAATAGGTTAAGTTCACAAGACACAGTAGTCAGTGATCATAGCAATCTGCTCAGATAAGGCTGAAATGGATTCATGATTTAGTCATGAAGGTTGATATTACAAACAAATTAGGAGAGCAAGGGATAGTTTACTCATCAGATCTTTGGAGAAGTAAGGAATTTAAAGCAAGAAATAGAGAACATTGTGAAATGCAAAATGGATAATTTTGGTTACTTTAAATTAAAAAGATTTGCACAAACAAAGCCAATGTAGCCAACATTAAAAGGGAAGCACAAATTTGTTTTTTCAGTGTTTCTGATAAAGGCTTCATTTATAAAATATATAGAAAACTGATTCAAATTTTTAATAATACAAATCATTCCCCAATTGATAAATGGCCAAAGGATATCAACTTATCAACAGACTATTTTCAGATGAAAAAAGTAAAAAGCTATCTATATTCATATGAAAAAAAAAATGCTCTGAAGCACTACTGAGTAGAGAAATGCAAATTAAAACAACTCTGAGGTACCACATCATACCTATCAGATTAGCTAAATTGACGGAAAGAAAATGATAAATGTTGGAGAGAATCTGGGGAAAATATGCTCTAAATCACTTTGGATTACTGAAAAGCAAATTAAAACAACTCTGTGGTACCACCTCACACTTCTCAGATTGGCTAAGATGACAGGAAAAGATAAGGATAAATGTTGGAGGGAATGTGGAAAAACTGGAACACTAATACATTGTGGTGGAGTTGTAAACTGATTCAGACATTCTGGAAGGCAATTTGCAACTATGCCCAAAGGGTTATAAAGTGCCACTAGTAGATCTGTATCCCAAAGAAGTTATAAAAGAAGGGAAAGAATACACATGTGTAAAAATATTTGTAGCAGCCTTTTTGGTGGTGACACAGAATTGGAAATTGAATATATGCCCATATATTAGGAATGATTGAATACTTTGTAGAATATGATTGTAATGGAATACTATTGTTCTATAAGAAGTGATGAACAGGCTGACTTCAGAAAAACCTGGGAAGATCTACATGAACTGATGCTGAGTGAAGTGAGAAAAATCAGGAAAATATTGTACGCAGCAAGAGCAACATTGTGTGATGATCACCCATGGTAGACATAACTCCTTTCAGCAATATGATCCAAGACAATTCCAGTAGACTTTGGATGGGAAATGCATCCACATCCAGAGAAAGAACTATGGAGACTAAATCCAGATTGAAGCATACTATTTCACCTTTTTTGATTAGTTTTGGTTTTCTTTCTTGTGATTTTTCTTTCTGTTGTGATTTTTTTTCCCCCACATAGCTCATATGGGGAATGATTGCACATATATAATCTATATCAGATTGCTTGCTGTTTTGGTGAGGAAGAAAGGAGGGAGAGGAAGAAAAAAAATTAAAACTCAAAATTTTACAAAAATTAATATTGAAAAACCGCTTTACTTACAATTGGAAAAATAATATATCATTAAAATAAAAATTTTTAAAATTAAAATTAAAATATAAAATGTGGCACAAAACAAGGAGGCATATGTTCACTAGAGAAATTTAGTATTATTATAGAGAATTCCCTGCTTAGAATTCAAATAGAAAGTTGATTTTATATCACACAAAACATGCATTTATTCAAACATCAGCTACTAATTTGTGATTAAATCAATTTGAAAGGTTCTATAAATACCATAAACTGTTGTTCACAGGTATCATTCCTGACTAATTGCTATTTTAGAGATATTAGAAGATAATGGGGGCAGTTAGGTGGCGCAGTGGATAGAGCACCAGCCCTGAATTCAGGAGTACAGGAGTTCAAATCTGGTCTCAGACACTTAATACTTCCTAGCTGTGTGACCCTAGGCAAGTCACTTAACCCCAGCCTCAGGGGAAAAAAAAAAAGTATACCAATATACTTACAGGAGTCCTTCTTTTAAGGAAGATCTACTATCCCTTTTATCTTATCTACTTGTAAGGACAATATACATCCAAAGCTTGAGACATATTTATTTATACACAGTGGCAAAAATGATAGAAACAGACAAAGAGAAGACATGAAAATCACTAATGTGTAAAGAAAGTGTAGTTTGCTCTCAAATCACGTAAATAAAGTCTAAAGTTAATTGTCTGATTTGGTGGTACTTGTGGAGTCTGGGGACTTTTTTTTTTTAACTTTGTAAACATCTATTTTTACTCTGTAAACTTTCATACCCTGTTATTTCTGAAGTACTTTCAGTTTGCTGCTGGATTTCTGTCAAAGTCGGAGGATACAAAGATCTGCAACTTGCTTTTAAAAGCCTTTGAATCAAAGGCAAATCTTCACTTTTGTGCTGTACAATGAACCACCAAATCATTGGGTAGGAGGATCCCTGTGGGTATATTGGGATGCTTAATTATGTTTTAATGAAAAGTCATCAAGTACTGGAGAGATGGTGTGAATTAAAAGTAAATATATTCTAACATCTGCAAAATAACAATTGGTCAGGAATGACACCTGCAAAAGTTCCAAATAGTTCTTCCATTCCCTAAGTCATTTGATGTTTTCTCATTGGACCTTTCAATATAAATAGAACACCTGATATCCCTCCACATAGGGCATTTTAAATAAAATTTACAGAGTCATACCCCAAATGATCATCAACTTGAAGAGTCAATCAGATATCACTGACTTATTTACGGAAGTAGAAGTATGTGGGATGCTGCAAATCACATGCAAAAAAGATTCCAAGTGCCCAAAAGCCGCTTTTTAAGTATCAGTATTTTTAACAATCGAAGAATTAAGGATCAGACATGACTGTAACAATTTAACAACAACAATGCTTTTAAAATTTGGATTGGAAATGTCATAAGCTTAGAGTTTCTTTTCTTAATGTGATCTTATTTGAATATCATTCCATTTTAGAAGACCATTTTATAGAACTCCTTAATCCCTAACTGCCACAATTAATTTAATTTTATCCAATTTGTGTTTCTATGACCTTTTTTATGATGTTTATAAGGATATGTTTCCTTCTTAGAATTTTGTAAATGCAAATGCCATCCTTCTTCTTGGGAACATAAATGAACTGGTATTACTTACTAGAGAATACATACATGCATAGTTATATTAATAAATGAGTAAGGCTTTTTTTCCCTTTGTCACAGTCTTTATGTATTGGAAATTTAATCTTTCCCAATATAGAAGTAGGCAGCTTTCTTATATATAATATCAAGGGAAAACACCATGAGAACCTCCCTCAAAGTCCTCTGTTCCTCACTTGAATAAGTGGCCCTGGTGAAGCAATTTAGATAGAATTCCAGAGAAAGATGACTGCCTATAAGAATTGGTTATTAGCCTCTATACCTCTATGATTTAAATTACCTCTCTCATCATTTTTCTTCCTCACTTCTTTCCAACTTCTTTTTGTATTTTATCTTCCCCACCAGATGTAGAGTCCTTGAGAGTAGAAACCTTCTTGTTTTCATGTTTTTGTATCCCTAACACTTAGCACAGTTAATAAATAACTAATAAATATTCTATTATAGTAAATAAATTAATTCTCTCTCTCTCTCTCATATATCTGTGTGGAGGATGCATTGGAGGATATATATTGAAATGAAGGGGGATTTATTACAAGAAATCCAATTAGAAGATTATTACAGGGCATATAGGGGGAGTAGTGGATAGAGCATCAACCCTGAAAGTCAGGAGGACCTGATTTCAAATCTGGCCTCAGACACTTAACACTTCCTGGCTGTGTGACCCTGGGCAAGTCACTTAACTCCAATTGCCTCAGCAAAAAACAAAAACAAACAAACAAAAAAGAAGATTATTACAATAGTCTAGGTGAGAAATGATGGGGGCCTTGGATTAATGTAAACACATGAATGTAGAGGAGATGAATTCCAAAAGAAGTTACTCTGTGATCCTTTGGTTGGTTCATTTTAAAAATAATAAAGAATCCATATGGGTTATGGTATTCTTCTGTTGAGTCCAAACTACAAGGTCATTCATAATTAACACTATGTGTAAGCCTGCTACTGCACAGACATCTTAAAGTACATTTCTAAAAGTAATTGCCAATTGAACAAAACAGAACAACCTCTTGAATTTTCCCACTTAGTTTTCTAAGAGTAAGGTTTTACAATAGATCTTTCTTAATCAATCAAACTTAGCTATTTTTCATTCAGCATTAAATGCCTTTGCATTGGTAATAAAGTTATTAGATAAATTGTCAGACTTTTTTTTTTTCGGCTAATAATTATCCAAACTGTTGAACTTAGAATTCAACATTTTTACAATACTATGCTAGTATTCATAGAAGACATGCAGAAGATTACTTGATGTACCAACTAATATAATCAACCACACATATCATGTGACATAATTATTGTCAGAGATATACCTTTGCCAAATGCAAATGCAAAAACAAATGAGGAGGAGAAAGAAGGGAGGGAGGGAAACAAAAAAAGAAGGAAGGAAGGAAAGAAGGAAGGAAGGAAGGAAGGAAGGAAGGAAGGAAGGAAGGAAGGAAGGAAGGAAGGAAGGAAGGAAGGAAGGAAGGAAGGAAGGAAGGAAGGAAGGAAGATACATAGTTAATACCAAATTAGAATTCAGTAACTCACAACTCTTAAGATTTAGTTTGCTACCATTTGTCCCTTTGTCAATTTCTGACTTCTCCCAAATTAGAGGAGAAAAGCTAAATTGTTTTTGTTTAAAGACAGGATTTCCCCATCTAGTTCAGGAGCTATTCACAGATCCAGACCTACTATTGATAGGCACAGAAAACTTGACCTGATCTGTGTTGAACCTGGGATATTTTCTCTTCTTTAGGCAATCTGGTAACTTCTCATTCTTGGGACCACACAATTCCAATACACAATCAGCATTGTCCACTGATGCTCAGAACTCTTAAATACTAGAAATCTGCCAGCTTCAACCTTCCTAGTAGGGATTAGAGGTGTTTACTACAACACCCACCACTTTTTCATATGTGTGTATGTCAATACACAATTTTTAGATGTCAGTTTAAAGCTCTACCTCCTAGGAAAAGCAGGTGTTATATTAAGGACATCAATATATCACAATGCTCTTTTGGCCTATGTGTATCAAAATCTTGCTGTTGTGCATCTAGATAAACTGAGTTATAGAAATTGGGACATAAGATCATAAGGTCATAGATTTAGAGCAGGAATGGACCTTTTAAATCATCTGATTCTGATCCCTTCATTTTACAGATAAAGGAACTGATCTCAGAGAAGCTAAATGAAATGTCCAAGATTACACAGCTTGACATAGTAAAGATTTGAATCTAGGCTTCTGACTCCAAATTCTTCCTATTTTACCATGTCTCCCCAAACTAGCACAATTTCTTTCCATATCAGGAGAAATTAAGGAAGGCCTCTGAGAATATTGAGTGGACCAGCTGTAGTGAATTTTTTAGGTTTACATGGCCCACAAACAACATCAAAAAGGTAGACAGAGATGGGTTATAAACTGTACCAGCTGAGGAAACATCAAAATCAATGCCATCACAAAATCAATTGAGTATTTGAACTTTATTTAAGTTCAAATTTAAGCCAGAAGATATGTTGCTGAGAATCTAGTCCTCCTCTGGAATCATTATAATACTCTCCTTTTAAATTTAAAATTGCATCGCAAAGAACTTCCACCTCCACCCTAAATTGAGGACAAAAGAAAAACAAAACTCCCATTACAAACATATATAATCAAGCAAAACACATTTCTATATTGGCTATGTCCAAAAGATATGTTTTATTCTGCTCTTGAGTCCTATCAGGAAGTGGATAGCATGCTTTATGTCTTCTGGAACCATGCATGGTTATATACCAGAGATCCAAAGTCTTATAAAATTACTTCTCTTTACCAAATTGTTATCACTACATAAATTGTTCTAATTTGAAATTCTAATTTCATTTGGATAAGGAGTGGCCTGGTAGATTCTTTCTGTTTTCACATTCTATGCTAGTTCATACAAATTTTCCCAGGTTTCTCTGAAATTACCAATCTTGTCATTTTTTTTTTTGAGTACAATAGTGTTCTATTACATTTATTTATTTAATTTATCAGGGTTTTTTGTTTTGTTTTTCTTTTTGCTGAGGCAATTGGGTTAAGTGACTTGCCCAGGGTCACACAGCTAGAAAGTATTAAGTGTCTAAGGTTGGATTTGAACTCAGTTCCTCCTGACTTCAGGGCCAATACTCTATCCACTGTGCCATCTAGCTGCCCCAGCACCTTTATTTTTATAATTTGTTCATCTCAATTTATGGACAACCTCCCAGATTCCCATTCTTTATCACTCAAAAAGAATAATAAATATCTTTGTACATCCTTAGAATTTGCTTTAATAAATACTAATCCTTCCCTTAATCTTTAGTCAATCTAATTCTTTCTCTCTCTTTTCCCTCATCCTCCCCCTTTCCACCTATTTCACTGTTGAACAAAAATGTTACTTCTGTAGTTGTTCATGTATTCATTCTTCTCTTGGCCAGTTCAGATGAGAATAATGTTCAAGTGTCAGCCACAACCCTCCATGCTTCCTTCTTGTTTTCATGGATATTTATTTGCAAACTGATTACATGAGATAATTTTCCCTAATCTTCTTTTTCTTTCTTTCATTCCCTAATTTGTTCTACTTCCTCTCTCCTTCTATTCTTCTCTAAGGTCATTATAACAGAACTACTCCCAGATATTTTGTCTAATTAGTCCTTTTGTAATCTCTAATGATGATAGGGCTTTGAATGTAAGTAATTTATCTTTGTTTAGTCTTTTATCATTGTCCAGGCATGTTTACCTTTTTATGTTTCCCCTAACTCCTATATTTGAACTTCAGAGTTTCTACATAACTCAGGTCTTTTCATCAGAAATGCTTGAAAGTACTCTATGTCCTTCTCCAAGTATTCAACTTTGCTAGGTAAGTCACTCTTGGCTTTAAGCCTATTATAGCCTATTATTAGCCTTCTAGAATATCATATTCCAAGCTCTATACTCCTTTATAACTGCTAAATTGAGTGTTGTCTTAACTGTGGCTCCTCAGTACTTGAATTCTTTCTTTCTGACTGTTTATAAGTATTTTTTTTTATTTGATCTGGAAGATCTGGATTTAGGCTAAAATGTTTCTGTGAATTTTCCTTTGGATAAGCAGGTGACTGGTGGATTCTTTCTGTTTTTTACATTGCCCACAGGTTTTAAGAAGTTTGGACAGTTTTGTTTTAAAATTTCTTGAAATATAATGTCTAGACTTATGTTTTGTTTATGGTATAGAGATAAATTAATGATTTTTAAAATTTTCTTCTCAATTTGTTTTCTAAGTCAGTTGCTTTTGTTATGATACGCCTTGCATTTCCTCACTTTTTCCAGCATTTTAACTTTGTTTTAATATTTCTTGTTGTCTCATGGCCTCATTGGTTTCAATTTGAGTCCATCCTAATTTTCAGGGAGTTTGTTATTAGACAAGCTTTTATACTTCTTTTGCCAAGCCGTTAACTTCTTTCCAATTCTTTCTTCCATAACTCTCAATTCTTTTCCAATTTTTGCCCTCTGGCACTCTAATTTCTTTTTTTTTTTTTTTTTTTTTTTTTTTTTAATTTTTTTATTTTATTTTATAATTATAACATTTTTTGACAGTACATATGCATGGGTAATTTTTTACAACATTATCCCTTGCACTTACTTCTATTCAGATTTTTTCCCTTCCTCCCCCAACCCCCTCCCCCTGATGGCAAGCAGTCTTATATATATTAAATATATTACAGTATAATTTAGATACAATATATGTGTGTAGAACCGAATTTTTTTTGTTGCACAGGAAGAATTGGATTCAGAAGGTAAAAATAACAGTTTACATTCATTTCCCAGTCCTTTTCTGGATGTAGCTGGTTCTGTCCATCATTAATCAATTGGAATTGGATTAGCTCTTCTCTATGTTGAAGAAATCCACTTCCATCAGCATACATCCTCGTACAGTATCATTGTTGAAGTGTATAATGATCTTCTGGTTCTGCTCGTTTCACTCAGCATCAGTTGATGTAAGTCTCTCCAAGCCTCTCTGTATTTCTCCTGTTGGTCATTTCTTATAGAACAGTAATATTCCATAACATTCATATACCATAGTTTACCCAACCATTCTCCAATTGATGGACACCCATTCATCTTCCAGCTTCTAGCCACTATGAAAAGGGCTGCCACAAACATTTTGGCACATACAGGACCCTTTCCCTTCTCTAGTAGTTCCTTGGGGTATAAGCCCAGTAGTAGTATGGCTGGGTCAAAGGGTATGCACATTTTGATAACTTTTTGGGCATAATTCCAGATTGCTCTCCAGAATGGTTGGATTCTTTCACAACTCCACCAACAATGCATCAGTGTCCCAGTTTTCCCACAGCCCCTCCAACATTCATCGTTATTTGTTCCTGTCATTTTTGGCACTCTAATTTCATTTATAAAAATACATTTTAAATTCTTTTAAAATTTTTTCTTCATTTCTGGAATGAGCAGGACCAGGAGATCATTATATACTTCAACAACAATACTATATGATGATCAATTCTGATGGACTTGGCCCTCTCCAACAATGAGATGAATCAAATCAGTTCCAATAGAGCAGTAATAACTGAACCAGCTCCACCCAGCAAAAGAACTCTGGGAGATGATTAGGAACCACTACATAGAATTCCCAATCCCTCTAATTTTGTCTGCTTGCATTTTGGATTTCCTTCACAGGCTAATTGTACACTATTTCAAAGTCTGATTCTTTTTGTTCAGCAAAACAACTGTTTGGTCATGTATACATATATTGTATTTAATTTATACTCTAACATATTTAACATGCATTGTTTGACCTGCCATCTGGGGTGGGGGGAAGGAGGGGAAAAATTGGAACAAAAGGTTTGGCAATTGTCAATGTTGTAAAATTATCCATGTAAATATCTGGTAAATAAAAACTATTAAATTTTTTTAAAACAATTTTTTTCTTCATTTCTGGAAGGAATTCTAGTTGAGTTTGTGCTGAAAACTGTTTTTGTTTTCTTTTTTTTTGCTTTGGAATTTTTCTTGCAGGCATTTTGGAGTCATTCCTTTCTTCTCAGTCACAAGCATCCCTATCACTTTAACTATAGGGATTTCTTTTGTTTGCCCATTCTATCAATCAGCTTTTTAATTTCACTTTTTTTCCCCTGAGGTTGTGGTTAAGTGACTTGACCAGGGTCACACAGCTAGGAAGTGTTAAGTGGTTGAGATCAGATTTGAACTCGGGTCCTCCTGAATTCAGGGCTGGTGCTCTATCCACTGCACCACCTAGCTGCCCCTTGATTTCAGTCTTGATGTTAGATATGGGTTGTGTGCACTCATGGAAAAAAAAAGTCTAATCCTGTTAATTCTTTCTTATGGTATTGAATATTGTGTTATTCCAGATTCTCAGAGGTAGCTCAAGCTGGGGACCTTCGAGTGATTTGATCTTGAGCAAAGTTTGATTACTATCCCCTTGGTTTGAGTTCTGCAAGCTTCTTACCTGGATTGGGATCTGAGCAACAGTGGGGCAGGTAGATGGCACAGTAGATATGGTACTATCTCTGGTATCAGAAAGATTCAACTTGTGATTTCAAATCTAGCTTTAGGCACTGACTAGCTGTATAATCCTGGGCAAGTGATTTAACCCTGTTTGCTTCAGTTCCCCTTTTGTAAAAGGAGCTGAAGAGAAAAATGACAATCACTTCACTTTCTTTGCCAAGAAAACTCCAAATGGGATCACAAAGAGTTGGACACAACTGAGAAATGGCTGAACAACTACAAAAAACAGAATGCTGGCTGGACTCAGCCACCATAATGCAGGTCTGGAATTCATATCTTTGGTTATTTTTCTACAGGTTCTACTGGGCTAGAAGAAGCTGGAAATGAGCTCCTACTTTGCTTCTGGAATTTGAGCAATGCTGCTGCTGCTTATTTGTGAATTTGCTTCTTTGTGTATACCACCTCAGGCCTTTGGTTGCTTCTTATTCCCAAAACACCCACTGTGAGCACAGGTACCTTTCTTAGTCTACCCAGGATCCATAATCTGGAGTTGGGTGAAAAAGCTGCCAATTGGTAACTATTCCCATTGTGAAGGACTGGTATGGGTAACAAGAGAACCTCCTCTTGTTATGATGTCCTTCTTTTTCCTGAGACTTACACAATTTCCAGTGTCCACAGATCTCCCTATCTATCTGTTACTCTGAACTGGAAAAATGTCTTTTTCTTGGATTTTCCATCTG
Source organism: Sminthopsis crassicaudata (assembly GCF_048593235.1). Classification (NCBI taxonomy): domain Eukaryota; kingdom Metazoa; phylum Chordata; class Mammalia; order Dasyuromorphia; family Dasyuridae; genus Sminthopsis; species Sminthopsis crassicaudata. The sequence continues at coordinate 133,091,911 of NC_133620.1, forward strand.
AAGTTGGTCAGATAACATTTTCTAGATCTGTTTGAGGGTTTGGGGAGACAGGAGAAGGGAAGAAGCTTGCTGTACTGTTTTTCTGCTTCATCTTCTATATTTCTCAAGATCCTCTAATAACATCTCTTTTAAATTCATATTTATTTTTTCTCTTTGAAAAATCCAAAAGTTATAAACTTTGGGTTAAAAATCCATACTTTTTAGGACCAGTTCACTTCATTTAAAAATTTTCTCCAAAGCTTCTTCAGAGTTATTGCCTGCTTTCCATTCATTTCTCTATACTATAGTTATCTGAATTATTATGTAAGGATTCTGACACTGTCTCTTCTCTCTTCTTCCTTAAACTCTACTCCTCCTACCAAAATATCCATACAAAAAAATAGAAAGCTGATTAAACATATGTGATCCAAACATAAGACCTCTTTCTGACTAAAGGAAAATTTCTGAGATGAACCAAAAGCAGCAGTAGCTACTGCTGCTACTGCTGCCACATTTCTTTATCCTTGTCCTTGTCCTCCTCTTCCTTCTCCTATTATCATTATAGTACTACTACTATTACTTCTATTATTACTATACTCATATTATTACTATACTTCTATTGCTCCTATTATTTACTACTTTACTGCTACTATTACTGTACAACTACTATTAATTCTACTTTTCTCCTACTCCTAGTACTATAAAAGTATTTTTCTTACTGTGCTATAAGAAATGATGAGCTCAATGGTTTTAGAAAAACATGGAAGGTTTTGTACAGAATAATGAAGAGGAAAATGAACAGAACCAACAGAACAGAATCCAACAACAGATATATTGCTTTAAGAATATTTTTTGAGGAAATAAGTTATTTTGTTTAATAAATATCCAAATTACTATAAAAGACATATGTAGAAAGATCCAGAGAAAACATTAATAGAATATTTTTATATGTGTGTGTAAAGATATATATATATACACACATACATATATATATGTACTATATATATATGTGTATGTTCATATATACATATGTATTTAAGTATTTGGGGTCTCATGATAGACATCTAGGGGAATGAGGAAAGAAAGAAAAAAAGCAATTCACATGATAATTGTGTTGTATATTTGAAATAAATAGCAAGTTGTACATAGTAGATTTATAGTAGTATATATATAGTACATAGTGGTTTCATATGTAATCATCTTGTTTATGGAAATGACCATTTTATTCTATAAATTAAAAATAAACAAAAATAATATTCTCTTTCTATTATTATTCATTCTTGTCCTATTATTATTATTTTTACTATTCCTATGCTTCTGTTACTACTAAAATTCTGTTACTACTGTTATTTCTCCTTTCCCTCCTCTTATTACCACTACTATCATTATTACTACCATCACCACCACTCCAACTATTACTATTCTTACTACTTCTGCTACTTCTATTATTCCACCTACTACTTTATTACTACAGTTACTACTACCACTACTACTCAATTACTACCATCATTACTCCCACTAACACTACTATTACTATTCCTCCTGTTCCTACTACTTCCTACTTCTATTACTTCCTACTGCATCCTATTACTACTGTTACTCTTCTTCCTATTACTACTGCTACTCTGTTACTATTATCACTATTACTGTCATTACCACCACAACCACCACCAATAGCAACACCACCACTATTACTCCTACTCCTACTTCTTCCCCCACTATTACTCTACTATTTTCCTACAATATTGTTGAAAAATCAAGCAGTATTATAACACACCTAGTTGTTGTTTCCATGGCATATTTGTCCCTGCTCACCTTAGAGGGAAGATAAGATCATTTAATCCTGGATATTATTCCAAAACATACTGCAATCTTTTGATCTCTTAATTAATAACAGCTACCAAAATAGGTGGTTCTGGTTGTACCAGGTATCTCTCTTCACCCAAGTATCTGCTTCGATCCAGAAATTGAGAACACTTATTTCTTTGTTCAGGATTCCCAGAAACCCAAGAACAATAGCAGCAACAGTACCTTCAAGCCATACTCCTCTTCTCACCACTCCTTTTGACATAACCTACTGGACACAGAAGAGGAGATTGGGTTTTTTTTTGTTTGTTTGTTTTGTTTTGTTTTTAAACTTAGTTTAGTTTCTGTGTGAGTCTACTTAGGTGTGCCTACCCACTTCTGAAAGACTTAGAGAAGAGTGTAGGTAAATAACAAGAGACATTTTAAAAGAAATAGAAAAGTCAGAAAAATTCAAGAAATGAAAAAAAAAGAACATTTTGATATTTGATATACCAGATCTGAGATAAATGACATCCATTCTCTGAGAGCAAGCCTGACTAAATTTAGAGAAATCTATCACCAGGTTAGCCTAGTGGTGACATTTTTTGGGAGAGAGTAGAGGATATAACATGTCAAAAAGGTCAAGTTAGAAAAAAAAAAAGTCAAAATCTGTATAAGTGGAGAGAAAAGTACCTAAACTCACAAAATTAGAGCTCTTCAAAAAAACATTTTGTTTATCCTTTGTTCTGTAAGAGGACCATGGCATCAGGGAGGTGATGCCATGACATTCAAGTGAGTTGGATTCAAGTGAATGTGGACTGTGCAACATCTCCAGCTTCACTTTCTCTTCAGAGGCATCTGATGTCATGTTCCTCTTTGAAGAAATATCTTTACATAGGAGGAAGGATGGAATAGAATGGGATGTAAGAAATTTGGAAATGTTTGGTTTTATTAGAAAGATCTGTTTCCTATAAATACTGTTTTCTGCCTCAGTCTCTTGCTCATGCTTTTTCCTCTTGTCTGGAGTGTCTTTCCCCCATATTACTTACTTCTTTTAAAACTAATCTAGAGACTTACATCCCCCAAGAAGCCCTAGATGCATTCATTGTCCATTTCCCTTCCTTCCTCTCTTCCTCCCTCCTCCCTCCCTTCCTTCCTTCCTTCCCTCCTTCCTTCCCTCCTTCCTTCCCTTCCTCCCCATGGAGGAAGCTCACCTTTCTTTTAAGGTACTTGGGGTGGGAAGGGAAGGAGGAAGAACAGAAGAGCTATCTTTTGTGGTCCTAGCTATTTTTAGTCACTCTTCTCTAAGTTACAACCAGAGGTTGCCATAGTTACACTAGGGGTTACCTCTAGAACTCCCTCTGGGGGTTAAAGTTAAACTTTTTAAAATGAACTTTTTTGGGGCAGAAGGGCTGGTCAAACATGGTAAAGATAAACAAAGTCACAAAGGTACAAGAAGGGAGAAGAGTCTCAACAAAAGGATCAAATGCACATTGAACATCCTTAGGTGACTCTAATACTTATTTCAATTCAGTTCAATTTAACAACCATTGATTAAATGCCTGCTATATGTAGGACAGTGGGATGGGTGCTGAATAATCTCTCTTGTATTGTAGATACCTTATCTGATGAGTTAAGTGGGACTAGATCTGGAATCTGGAAAATTTCAATTCAAATCTGGCCTCAGATACTTACTACATGTGTAACCCTGGGCAAATCACTTAACCCCTGCCTGACTCAATTTCTTGATCTGTAAAATGGGAATAAATAATAGTATTTGTCTCTCAGAGTTATTGTGAAGTTTTAAAATGAAACATCATTAAGTGCTTTCAAAAATTCAAAGCCATATATAGAAGTGTTATTTATTGTTATTGGTATTATCATTGTTACTTTACTATTACTATTGTGGGTGAGGTGTTTTTCCGCAAATGCTTAATTTAGAGATCATCTTAGATACGGTAGAAAGAATTAAATGGAAATAGAGCTTGAGGACTTGGGTTCAAATTCATTTGTTTTATCCTAGGCAAGCATTATAATCTCATTGGATCTGTTTTCTCTTCTGCACAGTAAGGAACTGGATTAGATGACCTTTAAGTTTCCCTTCTAGCTCTAAATATATGATCCTATTCCTTTCTGTGATACTTAATATCCTTGACATTTATATGAAGGGGTTGGATTAAATGATTTTTGAGGATGTTTCTTCCTATCCAAGACCCCCTCCCTTTATTCCTGACTTCTACATATAAAATTAGAGCCACAGCAGAAATACAGAAAGAAACAGCATGGATACTCGGACTCCTCATTTATTAACTTTTTTCACAAGGCAAGCCAAAGATCTACCGTGGGCAGTGAGAACTGAGATTTTTTGTTTTGGGGGAGTTTTTTTTTTTGGTCAAAAAAGGATTAGATAAATCTCTATAAAATAACTAAGGTACATTATTATGATGCCAGGCCATTTGTGTAGTGCCTCCAAGAGTGGTGGGCTCATTGCTGTTTCTTTCCTAACCCTGGAAAAGTACAAGGATGCAGGTTGCCCCATAGGCCTGAAAATCAGATGCTCAATTGTCCTGCAAGGTAACCTGACTCTGTACCAGCTGTGGCTTAGAAGTAGGAACAAAGTCTTGTACTACTCCCAGAGGCACTGGGGGAGTGATGATTGAGAAAGGTAGGAAAGGAGCCCCAGTATTTACACAATGGGTGTGGAAGGCTTAATTGGGCATTCTTAGCTCCAGTAGTCTATAGGCCTTCTCAGATGACAAGTTGCAAAACATAGATACATATATACATACATACATACATACAAAAAGAGAAAGAGAAAAATGGAGATCTCTGTGTGCATGTGTATGTATATACACACATAATAAGCATATATGTGTGTATATATATATACACACACACACATATATATCTATATATCACTATTTCCTTTTATGCTAAATGGGTCACAACAATGTTAACTGAAATAAAATGAAAGTGTAACTTACATACTTGGTGATAAAATCTCACTTTTTAAGAGATCCTTTCAAATTGAAGCATTAAACAATCTTCAGGATGTTAAGTGGACGTGAAGGTAAAAAGTATTTTAAGCAAAACTTCCACTTTCTTAAATCCAATGAATCATCCTTTGAAATAAAAACTAAAAACAAAAAGAGAAAAATCAATTTGAAAAAAATCAACCATCATTTCAACCAACTATGACTATATATATACACACACAATATTTCACATCCATCTCTGCTGAGAAAGGACTTGCATTTTCTCAGTTCATCTCTATGGCCAAGCTTGGTCTAATAATAGTTATAATAATAAATTGCAGTATATAGTGCTTTACATGGTTCCTTATTCTCCTCTTCCTTTCAGCCATTTCTCCCCTAGAGTAGCAACAAAACACTACTCACCCCTTTCACTATGCTCTTTAAAATGCCTATTCTGTAGGCAACAAACTTTGCTTCATCTTAAATCTTTTCCTCTCCCACTCTTTACATCTACTATTACTAGCTATTATTGAAGCCTAGTTCCATCTTAATTACAGAGCCTCCCTGGTCATCTTTTCCAGTACCAACTGAATTTTCTTTCTTTCTTTTTTTATTATAGCTTTTTATTTACAACGCATATGCATGAGTAATTTTTCAGCATTGACCCTTGCAAAACCTTCTGTTCCAACTTTTCCCCTCCTTCCCTCTACCCCTCCCCTAGATGGCAGGTAGTTCCATGAATGTTAAATATGTTAAAGTATATGTTAAATGCAATGTATGTATAAATATTTATATAGTTATCTTGCTGCACAGGAAAAATCAGATTTAGAAAGAAGGTAAAAATAACCTGAGAAGAAAAACAAAAGTGAAAGCAAACAATAACAGAAAGAATGGAAATGTTATGTTGTGGTCCACACTCATTTCCCAGTGGTCTTTCACTGGATGTAGCTAGTTCTGTTCATCACAAATCAATTGGAACTGATTTGGATCATCTCATTATTGGAGAGAGCCACATCCATCAGAATTGATCACCATATAGTATTGTTGTTGCTGTGTATAATGATCTCCTGGTTCTGCTCATTTCACTCAGCATCAGTTCATGGAAGTCTCTCCAAGCCTGTCTGTAGTCATCTTGATCAGCTGAATGTTCACTGATTCCCCTCTGTTTAGCGGTCAGAGGTGGACAATTAAAATACTCCTTGCTCTCCTTTGCCATTTCTGGGTTCTCTCACTACTTCCATCTCTTAGTAACCTCTCCTCCTTTAAGTTCATGCAATCCTTATCTACTATCCAATCAAAATCCTAGTATTATCTACAAGTTTCCAGTTCACTCCCCTTCTTTCTTCAACTAGATTAGTAACTGGTTCACATTTTTTTCTTCTCTCCAACTTCTGCCCTCATACTGTAACAAAAGACTATATTTGTAACATAACTATCAGTAAACATATTGACTCCCTTAAACACCTTAACCACTCAGTTCTTCAGCCTTTTCTCTTCCCATGACTTACTCCTCTATCCCATTTCAGCCACACACAAAGATGATCATAACCATGATCATGCCATTACCTACAAATATACTACCTCCATGTTCAAGAATTCTCAAATCACCTTATCTGACCATTAGCTACTGGCTTTCTCCCTCTCCTTCTATCTTTCCTTATCACATAGTGATTTTTAATCCCTTGACCCTTCAGGTTTCTCCCAGTCTTTCCTTTTCTCCTCATTTTGACTCCTTGTTGAACCAAAATTGAACTGATTCTTTTCTCTTCTCTTCTCTTTCCACTATGATTCCTTCATCATTTTGCCAAATGCACCTTGCCAAACCTCAGCTTTGGGTGACTCCCATCATCCATTGCCTTTGCTTTTGCACATGTGCTATTGAACAAATATAGATAAAATCACATAACTGTTTCTGACTGGGTCTACCACTGGCTTATGTTAACTGAACCTCAATTGGGCTCTCACTCTTGATAAGGAATCCTCCTATACTTCCCTTGCCAATTACTACCTCACCCTCCATAGCGCCTCTCCAAACCTTTTTATGTTTCCTCAAACCCTCCATGGTACTCTTTTCCCCTCACCTTCTCATCTGAGAACTTTGCCTATTATTTTGTAGAAAAAACTGAAGTCATTGGCCTTGAGGTCCTTCTCTCTTTTCTTCATCATATACCATTCATTGGTTGTTGTCTTTTGTTCTCAAAGAGGACAAAAATGACATCACTATGTTAGAATCGAGTTACAATATGTCTGACTGTGGCTGAGTAGACCAATAGAAGTTCGGAATGCTCTTTCAGAGATGAGACACAAATAGCCCCTATGAATATTTGGAAGGGACTTTCTAACTCTGTGCATCTTGCATTTCTTCTGAGCTAACTTAATTCTGCTTTGCTCATAGGGCACGCCATGCTAGATGGTCCTGTGCTAGTATCCCATGTCATACAATCAATTCTAAAGTTCTTGAATGAACTTAAGATCTTGTATAACTTTTTTTGCTACTTTATGAGCACTTGCCATATGTGAAGTTTCCATAAAAATAACTTTTTTGGCAAGCATAGACTTGATATTTGAACAATGTGGCCAGCCCAATGGAGTTGTGCATTCTGTGATAGAATTGGAATGCTTGGTGATATAATTCAAAAAAGGACCTCAGTGGGATCTTGTCTTGCTTGGTGATCTTCAGAATCTTCCTAAGCCAATTCAAATGGCAGCAACTCAGTTTCCTGGCATGGCACTGGTGGACAGTCCAGGTTTCATAGGCAATGAGGTCAGCATAACAGCTGACACTACCTCCACCTTCCCTCCATTTCACATAATAAAGTGGCCTTTCTCTTTGCCAAGAAATCCCTCTACATGCACAAGTGATTCCATTCTATCCCTTATTCTCCAACAGATTTCTCCCTAGACCATCCTTTTCTAATTATCTTCACTTTCTCTCTGTCTACTGGCCACTTCCCTATTTTAAACTATAGGGACTATATCTATGTCTATGTCTCCCCAATCCAGGAAAAAAAAATCTCTCCTGATCCTTCCATCCCTGCTATCATCCTATATTTCTTCTGTACTTTGTGGCTAAATCCCCAGGGAAGGCAGTCTATAAAAGTCTACCTCTACTTTCTCTCCCCTCACTCTTTTTTACCCTTTACAATTAAGCTTCCAACCTCATCTCTCCACTAAAACTGCTTCAAAGATTATCTGAGATCTCTTATTAGATCTAATGGTCTTTGCTCAATCATCATTCTTCTTGGCCTTTCTACAACCTTTACTGTTTATTACTTGCTTCTAGAAGCTCACGTCTCACTAGATTTTTAGAATACCACTCTCTCCTGTTTCTTCTCCTACTTAGCAGACAACTTCTTTTAAGACTCTTTTGCTGAATTCTTTTTTAGGTCATGACTTCTAATTCTCAAGTGTTCCTCAGGGCTTTCTTTTTTTCTCCTCCTCTATACTATTTCATTTGGCAATCTCATCAGTTTCCATAAAGATAGTTCCTATCTCTATGCTGATGATTCGCAAATCTAGTTTTCCTGACCTAACCTCTTTATTGATCTCTTGCATATTCAATTGCCTTTCAGGTTAATTTGAACTGGATCAGATACCTTAAATTAAATACATCTAAAATTGAACTCATTATCTTTCCCTCAAGCCATCCCACTCCCCCAAACTTCCTTAGCATTTGGAGTAACTACCACTGTCCTCCCAGTTTCTCAGGCTCCAAAATTAGGAATCATCCTGTACTCCTCATTATTTCTGGTCTGCCCACACCACAACACCCATATTTATTCTGTGGCCAAGGTCTGTCAATTTTACCTTTGCAATATCTCTCATATATGCCCTCTTCTCTTCTTTGACACTGCCCCCATTCTGTGTAGACCCTACAATATTCAAATAGCATGTTGCTGCTGGCACTTCCGCCTCTCTGTCCACTCTTATCCTCTATTTATCCTTCAGAGTGATATTTCTAAAGCACAAATGTAACCATGTCACCATTTAATGGCTCCCCTCTTACCTCCAGGATCGATACTAAATTCTTTGTTTAGCATTTAAAGCCCTTTTATCACCCCATTCCAGTCTTCTTATACCTTATTCCCCACTAGGTATTCTTCAACCCAAGGACACTAATCTAGACTCTTATCTCTTGGCTCCAGGTATTTTCTCTGGCTATTCTTTTTTTTTTTTTCCTAAGACTTTTTCTGAATTTATTCTTTTTTTAAAAGTTTTTAATTTTCAAAACATATGCATGGATAATTTTTCAACATTAATCCTTGCAAAACCTTGTGTTCCAATTTTTCCCCCACCTTCCCCCCAGATGGCAACTAATCCAATATATGTTAAGCACAGTAAAAAAATATGCTAAATCCAATATATTCATACATATTTATACAATTATCTTTCTGCACAAGAAAAATCAGATCAAAAAGGGAAAAAATTAGAAAGAAAATAAAATGCAAGCAAACAACAACAAAAAGTAAAAATGCTATGTTGTGATCACTACTCAATTCCCACAGTCTTCTCTCTGGGTGTACATAGCTCTCTTCATCACAAGATCATTGGAACTGGTCTGGATCACTCATTGTTGAAAAGAGCTAAGTCCAGCAGAATTGATCATTATATAATCTTGTTGCGATGTACAATGATCCTCTGGTTCTGCTCATTTCAGTTGGCTTCAGTTTATGTAAGTCTCTCCAATCCTCTTTGAAATCACCCTGCTGATCATTTCTTATAGAACAATAATATTCCATAACATTCATATACTATAACTTATTCAGCCATTCTCCAATGTATAGTCATCCACTCACTTTCCAATTTCTTGACATTACAAAAAGGGCTGTCTGGTTATTCTTTAAATCTTGGAATGCTCTTCCTCATCTCCTCCTCCATGTTTCTCTGTCTTCCTTTAAGTCCTAACTAAAATCCTATCTCCTATAGGAAGGTTTTCCCAATCCCTCAATTCTAGTAAAATTTATATTTTATTTCCTACTTATCCTGTACATGGCTTTTTTTGTACATATTTGCTTGCTTGTTGTCTCCCCAATTAAATTGTGAGCTCTATGAAATCAGGAGTTATCTTTTGCATCTTTTTATATCCTTGATGCTTAGTGTATAATAGGTGTTTAATAAATGTTTATTGATTGACTAATCAAAGTGCTTTACATAAATATGATATTGTAATGTGATATTAATATATATGCTTTACATATATTAACACAGATACATGTAGACCATTTTGGGAACCTTAAAATATTTTTTTCCAATCTCATTATATCCTTACAACATTCCTGGAAGTGTTATCCCATTCAACAGGAACCTGAAGCTGAAAAGCCAAATAGCTTGCTCAAGATGACATAGCAAGAATCTGGGGCAAAAGTCAAACTCAGGATCTTAATGACATTTATTTTATTAATAATCATAGCTAACCTTTAATATGGCACTTTACAGTTTCTTTACAACAAAGCATTTTCCTAAAAAAAAAAAAAGTAGAAAGTACAAGTAATATCTTTCAGATTTTACAGATGAGAAAATTGAAAGGTTGAAGACTTGCTCTCCATTGTGGTACTAATTTATAGCAGAACAAGGACTTGAACTCAGATCTAACTGCATTTTTAAAGATGTAAACAGAGTTAAGGCATTTGCCCAGAGTTATACAGCTAGAAAATTTCTGAAGTCCTATTTGAATTTAGGTCTTTCTGACTTCAGGACCAGGGCTCTATCCACTGCAGCACCTAGCTGTCTGGTCATCTGCATTTTGCAGTGAACTGCATTATCTCCTTACCTAACACAGGTGCTTTGAGAACAGAGCTGCACAAATCTTGAATGCTGAAAGATGTGAGTTACTGTTATTGAAAAATATGCTCCAGGAATTCCACCAACAGCATAAGTGTGCTACTGGGGGCTGAGCACTGTATTAAGCACTGTGGCCATTAAAAAAGAAGGAATAATCCATGCCATCAATGAATCTATTATCTCATCTAATTGGGAGCTCCATGAACTGGTGCAGATAGCAAAATTCTCCTTTGATAGCACCACTTGCCAATCGCCCAAAAGCCTCTAGTATGACACTTTGCCTTTCTCATTCTGTGAATCCCCTCTAAAGAATCTATCCAATACACTAGAGGCCTTTTCCTCTCTGGTTCTTTTGATATTTCATGGGGACCAATATAACATTCAAGCTCTCTCTTTATTAAATTTGACTTGTATTCTATGACTGGCCTATCTCCATCTTGGAGCATATATATCTGCATCCTGGATGACATCTTACTGTACTGTACTTACTTTGTCTTACTTACTGTACTTCTCATATATAGGTTAATTATCTTTGTCCCAGTCTACTTGGATCTATTATATATCTTTGTTTATTGTTCTTTTAGGCCATGAGAGATATTGATTCTTCTTAGATAAAGGTGTTCTACCATTCATAGGCAAATAGCATTATGTGGATAATAATAATGGTAAGGAGATGACCATTAGGAAGTACTTTTGAATCAATAAAAGCACTGTCCAAATTTGAACCACTCTAAATCTGCATGATGTGAGCAAGGCATGTAATTTCATTACTCCTGCAACTGTTAATCATCCTCTCCTCTTGAACACTTTCCTCTCTAGGTTTTCCTAACATTGTTCTTTCTTGGTCCTCCTCCTACCAATCTAATTACTCTTTTTTCATTCATCTTAGCTAATTATTCCTCCAAATCATGCCCAATAACTATGGATGTCCTCTAAAGCTCTGTTCTGGGTCTTTTTCTCTTCTCACAACACAATCTTGCTTGGTGATATTATCAACTTCCATGAGTTGAGTGATTAGATCCCTGCACATAATTTCCAGACATGTTTCCAGCACAGTCATCCCTTCTTAGCTCCATTTCTGAATCACCAACTGCCTTCTGAACATCTTAAAATGTTTATACATATAAAATATGTATATGTATGTATACAGACATATGAGTTCAGTATATGTAATCCAGACAATAAATATTTTTATCTGTTTTTTCTTCCAGTGTGAATAACCATGCTTATCTCATTTTAGTGAATATAGATTTAATTTGGGAGACCCTACAGATGTACATTCAAGGACTTGAACTCAGATCTAACTGCATTTTTAAAGATGTAAACAGAGTTAAGGCATTTGCCCAGAGTTATACAGCTAGAAAATTTCAATACAACATCATCTACAAAAAGAAATATCTGAAGTAACATACCACTAGTAGAAAATACTTCTCTTTGATTATGCAAAATACATCCTCCATGCTATAGCAGAAAAAAACTAGATTTGGAGTCCGAGTGTCTGGCTTTAAATTCTGGTTCTGCTATTTATTGACCTTAGAAAGTCCTTTCCCTTCAGTTTTCTCACCTACAAAATGAGTTTTCAAGTGAAGGCTGGATGACTTGTTCAGATGATTCTCAGTTAGAAATCTCATCTCATTTATGACTAACATACACATTAAGTGAATATGTTATGTACTTATTTTACATCTCATTTAATGCTGAGGTACAAGGAAGACAAAAGCAAAGACTATTTCTTGCCTTCAAGGAGCTTACATTACATTAGAATCTAGCATAGTTCTAAGCATGGAGGATACAAGTATGGAAGTCAATCATGGAGAAACTATAGAAGTTTAGCTGGAAAGTGTTTAGGACTTGAACTTTGTTTATGCAATCAAGATGAAAGAATGGGATGAATGGAGCATCATGAATATTTAGTAGATTGTCAGAAGTAAAAAATACTCCAATGTTATGAATTTTAGAAGTTCAAAAAACACAGAGTTTGGCAAGATTGCCATCATTCTCAGCAGCCTTTTTCTTATGGGCCAGAACTTGAAACAAGCTGCTAATGCTTATGTACTTAGTTCACATCTTTAAAGGAGTTCACACATTAGACTTCACACCTTTAGAGAGCATATATAAGGAGGAGTTCACAAGCCCACTAGAGGACAAACCTACTCTTGGACTTCCAGGAGATTGACAAGTTAAAAGACTACAATCCCACTCTTGGAGGCAGAGAAGATTCATTCCAACTTCCACCTTTGTGCTGGCTGGAGACATTTGGAGAGAGCTCTCGGCACCAAGGAGAGAGAGACCTCTAAGAAAGCTAACCAGGCTCCAGAAAAAGATCAAGACTTTGAAGGAGAAAATAAAAGATCTGGACTTTAACTTCTGGCTACATTTGGGATTACTGAACTGAACTGAAACTAAGGCTGCCTCCAGAAGCTCCCCAAGAAACCTGAACCCAGAGAATGATTATATTTTTAGAGAAAAGAACATTACACCTTTTAGTTCATATTTCCTCAATTTTTAGAATAAAGCATTAAGATTCAAGTCAATTCTCTGCCATGGCAGTATGGTGAGCACTGTGTTATACTGGGAAAGTGCTGTTCTTGGAGTAGTTGAGCCTCAGTTTTTTTCATTAATAAAAGGATATTTGTGAGTAAAGTGCTTTGTAAGACTTAAAGCATTTAAGTTGCAAAGAATTCCAAGCAAAATAAAGCTCATCAATTGGGGAGTGACTAAACAAACTGTAGTACATAAATGTAACAAAATATTACTATGCTGTGAGAAACAGGTTAATGAAAATTTCAGGGAGTCAAAATTCATAATCTCACAGTTTCACCTTAGATGGGAATAGAATAATCAATACCTAATGTGATCAGGAATATATTTGGCGAAGAATAAAATTGGCTTAGTATTATTATACTACTAACATCATGGATAGAGAGCTAGGCTTGAAGATAGGAAGACTCCTGAGTACAAATTTGATCTTAGATACTTACTAGCTGTATGACTTTAGGTAAGCCACTTAACTTTATTTGCCTCGGTTTCTTTATCTGTAAAATGATATGGAGAAGGAAATGGCAAACTACTCTGGTATCTCTGCCAAGAAAACCATAAATGTGTTTATGAAGTCAGGCATGATTGAAAATGACTGAACAACAATAACAAACACCAGACTGAATGTTCACAAAGTTGTGGTGATGTTCCAACTAGATCTATCAGGGTATTCCATTTTGGTTTTGAAGTTTTATCAACAACTTCTGGGAACCCCCCTGAACATGGAAACATCAGCCAGTTTCACCAATAATGAAGTCATAGAATATATAAGCATTTCATAGCACCGAGCATAGCTCACCACCAAATGACTTGGTTAGCTTGAGTTCTCTAAGAAAATAAACAGGAGTGAGATGCTCAGGCAGCCATTGTGCAATGAAGGGAGTTCATGAAGTAGTTATGAACAGAGATAGTTAAAGAAAACCAATTCTGAAAGTACTAAATCACAATATTGAATTAGAGAAGGATCACAGTAGGCAAATCAGTCCCATGTGTCCTCATCAGGAATGACTTTTTTTCATCAAATCAAAGAGGTAGTTTTCATTAGTGAAGACTTCTGTAAAGAGTGACTTGTCATAAATGGAAGAGCAGTCTTTAATGTATACATAGTTTGGGAAAGCTGTTTGAACTGTATTGGTCTTTTCAACCACACCTATAAACATAGATCACAATCAATATATATATATATATTGTCCTAGATAGACTCTGGACAGAAAATGCCATCTGCCTCCAGAAAAAGAACAGAGACTGAATGTAAAGCAACACATGCTTTGATCGCTTCTTTTTTTGTTTTTGTTTTCTCTCCCATGATTTCCCCCTTTTGTTCTGATTTTTCTCTTCCAACATGATCCATAAAGCAATGTTTCTCATAAACAAATAAATGAATTTTAAAAGAAGGGGAAAAAAGCAAAGGGCAACGATATAGTATCAATCATACCAGGTTCCAGCTGGAAAAGACTTCAAAGGTCATCTAATCAGTCCATCTAATTTACTCGATCGAAAAATAAAGAAACTAAAGCTCCAACCAATTAAGTTCTGCTATTTGCCTAAAGTCACAAAGCTATTTAAAAGTATCTGCTCATGCTGTTTTAGTTTTTAAAATGCTTTCTTGAAGTTTTTTGTTTGTTTTAAATGACTGTCATTTCTGTTTATAGTCCACCTTTTGCCCTAGAGCTGAATCTATGGATAACAGTTGAACAACCAGAACTAATAAATAGTTATTGGATAAGCCACTCTGTACCTGTAGTCCCTCACCTATTTGCTGTTTTGATTGAAGTATATTTTCTCATCTGTCCAAAAGAACTGATACCTTTTGGAATTTTTTTCATTATAGGCATTGTAATTTTGTTCTTCTGGTTCTATTTGTTTTACTTTGTATCAGTTAATATAAATCTTTCCATGTGATGCTAAACTTTTCCTATTCACTATATCTTACTTTATGATAACATTCACTTACCACAATTTCTTCAGGCATAATGAGTTCACTTTACTTTCAGTTCACTGATATTATAAAAAATTCTGACATGAATATTCATTTTAGTATATATTGTACTTTTTCTTTTATGACCAGAGAAAATAAATTATTAAGTCAAACAATATAAAACTGTCCGAAGAATTCTCAAATCCAATTATTGATAGGAATCAGAGGTTTACCTCCAATTAGTCATGATGCATGGTCAAATGACAAAGGAAGTTGTTGGTTTTTAAAAAATGAGTTCTAGACTTATATGAATGAGAATTGTACAAAGACCTAGACAGAATAAAATGTAATCTGAAATAAGAATTTGGTTCATGTTTCAGGCTAGTGTACTGCAATTTTGTAAATTTATATTAACAGAAGGTTCCATTGAAGAGCCATTATTGGAACTGATTAATTTCCTTCTGTTTTAGGAAAATCAATTGTGTCAAGCAACAGTTATTATCTATTGGTTCTCATAAGGCTTTTTATGCTTGAAGGGTCAGTTCCTTAATTTAAATAATAATTTTCTAGTATTTAAACAATTGGTTCCTTTGTTTGATACTATTCCTACCACAAAAGGAATAGAATGCTTTGAGAAGGAAAGAATTGCTATCCAGTGACCAGACTGTTCTATGCTTATACATTTTAATATTAAATATAATAAGTAATTAAATATATTGAGAATTTTAAAAATAGCAACATTACTTTAACATTTCTATTGCTTACTTTATGCAAATGTTCAAAAGTACTATAATGACAGCTCACTCATCTAACATGATGAAGCAAATAAAGGATTTCATATTACTGGAATTTCCACATAAATTAATTCAACACCTTTTTTAAAGAAACCATTTTAGATGAAATTTTAAAAAATAATTTAACACTATATAAAATTGTTTGCTGTCTTAGGAAGGAGGGAGGGAGAAAAAAATTAGGAGCTCAAAATCTTATGAAGATGAAGGTTGAAAACTATCATTGCATATAATTGGAAAAAATAAAATACTATTGAAAACTTTTTAAAAAATATACATTAATCTGCCTTCTTAACAGAATATATCTTATATGATTTAACCTTTCCTTATTGACTCAGGGCATAATTATGAACGCTAATTATTGCTTGATGCTGTTGCAGACAGAAATCTTGCATTCTACACTGTTAAATCCTACACTTAATAATTTCAGTTCTCACATGTATTTTTCTTAGTTTTTCTGTCTTCATGTTCTCTGAATCTCAGGCTTTTATATGTCATTTCTTATTGCTATTAATGTGTCTTGCAATGTCATTATATACCTTCCCCTCAAGTTATGAATCCTTTAAAATCAATTGGTCTAGTCTCCTATGGGCTACGTCAGACCATCAAGTTTATTAAAATTCTGTTTAAATAAGAGTAAATAGACCTTGAATTAGGAGCTCTGAGGGGGCATGGAGGTCTTAAAGGAATAAAATGAATGAAATTAGTGCATAATCTTTGTGTCAACTATTTAGATTACTCGTCTTCATTTCAGTTTCTCATTATGTTCTAAATATTAGAATTGTCAGGTAATGGATGGATAATCAAATGTTAGAAAACTATAATAGTAATAATAGCAAAAATAGTGAGTAATATAGGAAAAAGAAACTAAGAATGGAAAATATGTGAAGAAAAAAATACAGCATAAGAAGGAGAAAAATGTGGTATAGGAAGTGAGTTAATTTACCAGTAAAGCAAGTTGTCTGATCCATAAGCATCCTCTCACATTATAACCACAAAAGAGATGTCTATTTTCATCATTTAAGGATCTGAAAGAATCTCACAAATCTTCTATGATTTACTAGATGATCTTTGGGAGTTGCTGGGGCTGAAAAAATTATTACTTTCAGGCTGACCTGGTTTGCAGAGCTGTTCTGAACTCAACTATATTCCTTCTTAGATAAGAAATATCTAACTTAATAGAACCTGCTAGAACTTAAATTCTGTTAACATATTTTTTAAGAATTCAGGTTCACTTTGACCTCATGATGAAGCATCCACAGTAGGAATTTTAATAGTAGGAAAGGGGGGAGAGATTTTTATAAGTGAAAAAAGGCACTTAAGAATAACATAAGAAAGTAATAGTACTCAAAATATACAACACTTTCTGGGTAGTTTTGAATTATCCTATTTGTTTTTAGAAATAATAGAATATACAGCACCAATGAAATAATGAATATCATAAATCTCTCCAAACTACTGAGAGTTTAAGAAACATTTAAAAATAATTTTGAAATCTATCATTGGTCTGAACAAGGCAATTCAGGGACAACTTAGTCTTAGTTGAAAAGAAAAACAAAATCAAATTAGAAAAAAGACTCAATAACCTGAGGGCCCAAAGATCCAATGATATGTTTTAAATGGGAAGAAATATTCAAAACTTGGTCACCTGTGGCAAAGACCACATGTGGAACTGACGACTGCTGAATACCAAATACTCTCAAAATAAATGCTTTTTATTTATAAGCCTCGCACACAGTATGTGTTTAATAAATGTCATGTTCTGGGAAATAACCAATTTGTTTAGATCTCTTCATTAGTTAAGCACTCTCCTTTTGAGGCCATTGAGAGGAAAACTGGGTTTGTCAAGTTATTTGTGAACAGAAAGCTGTGATTACATTAGGAAATAAGTTTGAGGGTGTTTTTTTTTTTTTTATAAGATTAACCTGGCACCAGTTTTGAGATATAAGTAAGATAGGGTCTGAGGTGATTTGATAAAATTTTTATATATCAGGAGCATGTAAATTCACTGTGTACACATAGCATCACTAGTCCTTGGCACTGCATCTAAACTGCCACAAATAATGTCCTCATTTCACGAAGTTTAACCTTGCCTGAAGAACTTAATTACTTTGTAAACATCCTATAACCATCCTTTTTTTTAATCATGAGGTAGTCATATTTAATTGCTATTCTATTACCAAGAAACTGAATCCCTTAAATAAATAATATGACTTATTCAAAGTCAACCAATAAGGCTGAGAGAGCTGGGAATGGAATCCAACACTATACTACTGACTTCAGTGTTTTAACTACTTCCACCCACTACATTTATGACTATATTGAAATAAAACTAAAATTTGAAAATGAAGACTTGTTTGCTAAAAAAAAAAGTATAAAATTTGCTCTTGAGAGTTAAAGGCAGGCATGTGCTGGCAGTAGCCAGTACTGATTCCTGAGAGCCAATTTGCTTTATTTTTAGCGTATTTTCATCTTGAAAATTGGTAAATGCTACAAATCAAGTCTTGAGTTATTGTTTTATCAATTGTTTAGACTTAAGACAGTGATGGAGAAAAAATGTTAATAATGCAAATGAAATTTTAAATTAAATTTATGTGTGTATACATTGTTTGATTTTTTTTCAAGATATTTGGTTGTTAAACATTTACCAGAACACCCACAGAAAGATCAGTAGTTTTAGTCTTCTAGAATCCCAAGCATCTACGTTAAAAAAAATTTAAAGACAATGTAATTTGTGCTATATGTAAAATTTAAGCTGATCATGTGATCAAAAATTACATTTGAAATATATACCCCATTAGTGGGGTTAGGAATAAGAATGTCTGACAGACTTTTGGGCTATACTAACATTAGGAATAGGAGAACCTAGGTAGTTGGTCAATACAGTGCCGGGAAGTCTTATCTTTCTGAGTTAAAATCTGTTCTCAAATACTTCCTAGCTATGTGAACTTAGGCAAGTCACTTAACCTTGTTGCCTCAATTTCCTCATCTGTCAAATGAGCTGGAGAAGAAAATGGCAAACCACTCCAGTATCTTTGCCAAGAAAATCCCAAATGGCATTATGGAGAGTCCTACATGACTGAAAATGACTGTAAAAAAGCAGCAAACCAAAATATGAGGTGTAGAAGTAAGATGACAGGCTAGGAATTCAGTTATTTACTTTGTCACTAATATGTTGTCAATTTGTGTCTCTGAACCCCAAATTCCTTTGTTTGCAAATGTCCTTTCCAGAATCTTGTGAATTTAATTTTAGGATTATTGGATCATAGATTTAGAGCTAAAAGGGACTTTTGAGATCATTTGACCAACTCCAACATTTTACAGATGAGGCCCGGAGAATAAAATTACTTTCTTCAGATCATAGAGAAAGTGATGAATTCAACTTGATATCATAGTGTCCAGAAATTTTCTTATCACTATACTTTATCTTATTTTAGATGATTCCTTTCATTATTCCTCACAATTTTTCTATTTTGCAATGGAAGAAACTGATGTTATCAGAAAAGAATTCCTATAAGCAATATATTTGAGTTTGAAAAACAGATATGGAACATAATAACTGTGTCACTATGGGAAAATTATTTATCTCTCTTCAGAACCTTATCCCAAAAGAGAATGTAAGTTTAAAATTGAAGTTCTCCCATAAGAAGTTATTTTTACCTTTTCTTTATTTGATATTTTAATTTTCCCCAATTATATGTAAAACAATTTTAAACATTTGTTTTTAAAACTTTGAATTCCAGATTCTCTGCCCTTCTCATTGAGAAGACATATATAAACAACATTTTTAAAAAGAGAACTTTGTCCAGATTATAACATGTCCTTAAGCTGCACTCTGGAGACTCAAAAAAACTTCTAATTCTTCTTCTTCTTCTTTTTTTGTGGTACCCATTGACACTAATGAGCCTTTCTGTGTAGCAATTAGGACTATAGAATCAAAGCAAAACTATGATAGAATTAGAATTAGAATTCATCAGTTTCTTATCCCTCCCAAACAAGACATTCTATATAAAATAGACAAGTAATACCATCATCAAGGTAGGCAAACTTTACTATTCTGTTTTTCCATATGCAGCATATCTTGGTTTGAGAAAGTTATTAAATATAAGAACTGTTGTAATGATATACTAAGAAAGAATAAGCAGGATGATTTCAGAAAAAAAACATGGAAAGATTGTCATGAAACAATGAAGAATGAAATGAATAGAACTAAGAGAACATGTATATAGTAATAGCAAAATTGTTCAAAGTATAACTGTTAATGACTAAGCTAGTCTGAACATTGTAACTATTTAAATCAACTGCAAAGAACCTATGAAGGAAGATACTATTCACCCCCAAAGAAAAAAACTGACAAATAGATGTATCCATACTATGGTTTTACATATATATGTGTATATATATTATGTATATATATATATATATATATGAATATCTTTGTATATGTATGTGTGTGTCAATTGATGGTTTTTAGTGTGGGGGAGGGAGATAGTTTAAAACTTTAATAAAATTAAATTTAAATTTAAAAATAAAACAATAAATGTAATAGCTGTGTAAATATAAATAAATCATTTACCTCTCTCATCTAAAAATGAGCTTGATACTACTTGCACCATTTTTCTTCACAGGATCATTGTGAAAATACTTTGCAAACCTTAAGGTACTATATCAAAATGAGCTGTTATTATTGAATTATTATGTACCAGCCCCTGTGCTAAGTTCTGCAGATACAATGAAAGACAAAAACACAGCTTTCAAGTTTACATTCTAATAGGGAAATGACATACAAATAACTATGTACACATATGATACATTCAGTTTAAATGGAAGGAATCTTAGCCTCTCAGAAAGGCCTTCTGCAGAAGATGAGGTTTGAGCTGAGCCTTGAAGGAAGTCATGGAAACCAAGAGGTAGAGTTGAGGAGGCACAGCTGTGAAAATGGAACAGAGCTGGAAATTGGAGTGCCATGTGCAAGGAACAAGTAGGTCAAGATAACTTGATTGTAGGTGTGTAAAGTATAAGAATATTGGAAGGTTGGAAGGTAGGAAGGCATCTGATTGGGAAAGGCATTAATTGATAATCAGAGAATTTTATATTTTTGTCCTGGAGGTAATAAGGAGCCACTAAAGTTTATCGAGTGGGAATAAGTTGCAATTTTTTTTTGTTGAGTTATTTCAGTCATATCCAAGTCTTCATGACCTCATTTGGGGTTTTCTTTTGGCAATGATATTGGAGTGGTTTGCCATTTCCTTTTCCAATTCATGACTGAAAATGAAGAATTAAGGATGACAGAGAGGTTGTGAGCTTCACTAGCTTGAAGAATGATGGTGTCCTCATTATTAATAGGGAAGATTTTGGGAGAAAGATAATAATTCTGTTTTATACAAGTTGAATTTCAGATGCCTATGGAACATTCAATTCAAGATGTCCAAGAAGCAATTAGGGCAGTTAAGTAGTGCAGTGGATAAAGTTCTGAGCCTGGATTTAGAGAGATCTGAGTTCAAATATGGCCTCAGATAATTATTTGCTGTATGACTCTGGGCAAGTCATTTAATTTTGTTTGCCTCAGTTTTTCATCTGTAAAACGAGCTGGAAAAGGACATGTTCACTCACCCCAATACCTTTGCCAAGAAAACCCCAAATGGAGAATCAGTGAGTGAATAATAACAAGAAGCAATTGTTGATTCCGGATTGGAGATCAGAAGAGAGTTTAAGGCTGGATATACAGATCTGTGGTCATCTGCATAAATATGATAGTTGAGTTCATGAGAGATCATGATATCATTAAGACAATACTGAGGGAAAAAAAAAAGAAAACCTAGGACAGATCCTTGAGGGACAGCCATAAGTAGTGGATATGACTTGGAAGACTATCCAACAAAGGAGACTGAGAGGAAATGCTCAGATAAATAGGAAGAGAACAAGGAGAGAGCAATTATCAGGTTAATGTATGGAGAAGAGAGTATCCAGGAGAAACAGGTGATCACCAGTGTCAAAGGCCATCAAATCAAGAAGGATACAGTGTTCTATGGAAAGGACATTAGATTTGGCAATTAAGACATCATTGGAAAATATGGTAAAAGCAGTTTCAGTGGAGTGTTGAGGATGTTTGCCAAACTGAAGAGAATTTAAAAGTGAGTGAAAGAAGACAGGGAAGAATTTAATATAGACAACTTTCTTAATGAGTTTAGTGGAGAATAGGAGGTGAGCAGGGACAACTAGATCAAATGAAAGTTTTTAAGGATGAAAGAAAGATGGACATATTAATAGGCAGCAGGGAAAGAAGAGATTGTAGATTTAAGAAAAAGACAGAGACAGAGGCAGAGAGATAGGGAGAGAGAGAAAGAGAGTGTGTGTGTGGGGGGGAATCACCAATCTACTAGAGCAGTTGGAATATAATGGTATCACTTGTTTGCATTGAGAGACAGAGATGAAAGAGGAGAAAATATAGAAAAAAAGAAGGATCTCTAAGGTAATGTTCTCTTTTTTTTCAGTGACATATGAGACAAGGTTCTCTCTCAGCTGAAAGCTAGGAAAAGGCAATACCATAAGATACTTGAGACTCTGTGATCAGCAGAATAGGGAATCAACTGAAAAAATATTAAAGGATTGCCTTTCTACTGTGAAGACCCAGTTGAGATTATGTAACATAAATATATAGGAAACCCAGTTAGTATGTGACTTTCTCCTACTCCGTTTACCATAATGTAAATAAAAGGAAAGGATTCAGATAATGGGAGTAATCTCAGATTGTGGTTTGGCAAGGCAGGATCAGTGATAGGACAAGGATATTAGGAATTTGAGTTGAATGATTTTTATCAAGGACCTGAGATAATAAAGGAAAAATATTGTAACCAGAGGTGGGAAGAGAGTATAGCTAGGACAAGGATGATGTCCTGGGAAAGAACTGAGAGGACAGGTCATTGTGGCAATAAAGAATAAGAGTTAGAAGTTATAAAGCATGAAGAAAAATGAAATGATAAAGATTGTGAGCAAAGGAATTCCAGAGTTCATGAACACAGAGTATGTAATATAAATTATATTTTTACCCTTGGCAATTGATCTACACCTACAGAGCTACTGACAAAAATGAATTAAAAAAAGACTCTGATGCACATGAATAGTCAACTGATCATTCTTGAAAAACCTTTATAGCTGAAAATTCTGGACAGGCCAGTTTATTTAACAAGTCATGCATCTGGTAATGCTTGGCTTCCCTAGAATCAAGGTTCATTATAACTTCAAAACTTAAAGGATAACTAGTGTTCATGGTTTTAAAATTCTGTTTTTTAACATAGTGAGTTAATGGAAGTCCAATATAAAATTTGATATGTATGTCACATTCTGCTTTTTCTATCTTAATCTCTCACATATGCCCCCTTCTCTTCTCTGACTTAACCATCTTGGTGAAATGCCTAATACCTGATATCTCAAGCACTTCAAAATCCTGCTAGTTGGTTTCCTAACAGACTTGATCACATCACATACATAATTCAATAAATTCTTTTGGTTTCTATATTACCTCAAGGACCAATTCAACATCCTCTGTTTAGTTTTTAAAGCTTCTCATAATATGCTTCATTACTATTTTTCTGATATTTTTACACCTTACTCTGATCCCTATACTTTATGATCCTTACTCTACTGTCCTAAGAACTCTATCCTCCTTACCGTTGCTTCCTTAGGACACATCATCTCCTTTTTTTATTTAATAGTTTTTATTTACCAAATAGATACATGGGTAATTTTACAACACTGACAATTGCCAAACCTTTTGACATCATCTCCTTGACAAATTTTCAGTCTGCCTTTATGTCTGGAATATTCTTCCCTCCTCTTCACCAATTTCTGGCTTTCTTCAAGTTTAAGTTAAACTCTCTTCTTCAAGAAGCCCTTTCCAATCCTCCTTAAATGTTAGCGCCTTCCTCTGAGATCACTTCTAATTTGTTCTATATCATAGTTCCTAAATAGTTGTTTATGTGTTATCTCCTTTATTAGATTGGGAGCTGGGATTAGTTTTGGTTTTTTTTTTTTTTTTTTTTTTTTTTTTTTTTGCCTTTCTTTGTATCTTAAGACAGCACATAGTGGATGCTTTAAGTATCATATTCTAGCTAACATTTCAGGAACCTTAAGTATTGGATTTATGTCTTTTTTCATTATCATTATTTTTTTCATTATCATTACACTTTATCTTGTTATTTCTAAGTTAAATTCCTTCTGGTAGTTAGTTGCTTATATACTGAAGCTTCTCCTCCGGAATTTCCTAGCCAGCCCAGTTACTGTTTTTAATTTTCCCTCAGCTACTTGTGTTGTGTGTGTGTGTGTGTGCACTGACATGAGAATTCATCAGTGTTGTGCTCTCTATGCAGAAACGTCTTTCACTGATGCAGGACAGTAGCTCTTATGTATCCTATTTTAGAAAGTAACCTAAAAGGTTAAGTGCCTTGGCAGTGGTCACAGTCAGTCTCTATTGGAGTAGAACTTAAATCCAAGTCTAACTCCCAATAACTAACTATACAACATTGCCTCTCGGAAACTATTTAATTTTTTAAAAGTCTTCTAAAATCTTCTGAAAAGACTATAGAAAAAGTTTCCCGATATCACATTTAAGTAAACTAAGATAAAAATTACTTGACAAATATAACTCTTAAGCATTCAGCCATGAGGTGTTTTCCCTTTTTCTTTGGAAAACTACAGGCTGTTGGATTTTTCCCCCAATGGAATGCCATTGTTCTGGAGTTGAAGTGTACAGTTTTGTGACATGTAATCGACCCAGGTACAGGTACAGCAAGCCCACAATGGTGGACAAATTCCCAGAACTCTAGTGCATCATTAGTCATGTAGGGAGGTGGGTGGGGGTGGAGTGCGGAGAGCCGTCACTTCGGGCCGGAGAACCACAGCAACAAAGACTAAAGAGTGAATAACAATGTAACAACTTTCAGGATTTTCCTGGGACTTGGCTGTGCTCTGGATGATACAGAATATCTCACACTGAACAATACGAATGTATCTTGGCTCTCCCTTAGGGGTTAAGTCTTAAAAAAAAAAAGGGGGGGTAATAGTTTGACATAAACCCAGTAAAAAGTTCTTGGGGATGTGGGGACAGCAATTGGGACAAAGCCTAGGGAAGAAGCAAAGGCGGCCTTGAAAAGAAAGAAGGGAAAGGAGGGAGGGAAGGAGGGGGAAATCTCTCCCAGAGTTTCAGAGATTTACTGGGAGGGAGGAGGAGGTGAGTGAGAACTGCCCGAGCCAGAGGAACACAGGGAGTTGTTTGTGTGAGGGAGGAGAGAAGGGGGAGGGAAGGGTGTAGGAGAGAAAGGAGAGCGCGGGAGGAGGGTGAAAGAGAGAGGGAGGGAGGGAGAGAGCTGGCCCAGAGTCAGCAGCCATATTGCCCGCACATGCACGCGCGCACACACCAGGAGAGAGGGGCGGGGCGGGGCGGGGCGGGGCCCGGTACTCGCATCCACCCGCCCTCCCTCCAGCCAACCTGCCCCCGGTCTTAGGGAGCCGAGGAGCCGGAGCGGGAGGTCCGAGAGGCGCACTAGCCCACTGACTGCCTGCGGGACGGAGGAGCGAGGGCTGAGCTTGCATTACGCGGGTAGGACTGCTGCCCGCTTTACTCCCGGGCGGCGGCGGAGTGGGAGGGTGGGCGAGTCGGGGGGATGAGCCCGGACCCTGCGCATCGCTGGGACTGCTCCCTTTCTCGCTCTGTGGGAGAGAGCCCTGGCGACAGGTGTTGCTGGGATTGGCAGTTACCCTCCGGGAGTGGAGTGAATGGAACTGGGCGGGATGGGGGAGTCACCATCTTCCAAAGTGTCCCCACGCCCATTGTAGGGGGACACGCCGGAGAGTGCCCTCTTCCTTGCTGCCCTGCGGCCGCTGCCAGCTCCTCCCGACCTTCCGACCTTTGGGACCGAACCCAGCTTTCGCGAGTGATCGGGGTCCTCATTTAGCTTTCTTTTCTTTTTCATAAACTCTCCAATCCATTTACCCCCCACCCCCGGCCGGGGGTCTTCTGAATAGTGACTCCGTGGGCTCCCGGACAAAGTCCAGCCGCGTGCCTTTGGCGTGGAAAGTTCTTGTAGACGCCACCTTCTGTTTGACCTAAATAAATTACAGGTTACATCGGATTTTTTTTTTTGGGGGGGTATTATTGGCGCTTCCTCTTAATGCCTACTTTAGATACTTTACCACCACCACCTCTTTTAAAAAAAAAAGTTAACATTTATTTGTTAGCGTTATTTATGCTATTTATGTTAAATATTTGTTTATCTGCCTCCCCATTCATCTTCTTCCTCCCAGCTGCCGGACTTCACAACATTTTGGCTTTCAGTGCCCAGGACGTCCATCTGTCCGTCCCTGTCTTCTCTCCTCCCTTCAGTCTCCCATATTTTACCTTTCCTAGGAGTCTGCTTCAAAAATTGTTTCTTAAGGGATTTGTTGTGATTTAAATCCTTGGACAAACGGTCGTTGGTTGAAGTGAAACTAAGAAAGTGACTAAGCTGCCTTGAAAACGAAAGACTTACTTTAAAAATCCCCGTCTGTCCTCCTCCTTTCAGTCCCTCCCTCTCCTGCTTTCTCCTTCCCCTCCCCGCGGAGGAGAGTTGAGTTTTATCCCTCCAGACGTGGGACCGCACTCCTTGGGAACCTTGACAAAAGCAAGCCTACACCTGGCCTTGCCTTTCTCCAGGGTCCTTAGAGAAAGCCGCTTTGACATAGTTGCCCTAGAGCCAGACAAAGAGCGGGCAACAGGTTGGCACACCGCTGATTATTTTTTCTCTCAACCTGCCCCCTTTTTCATCTTTCCTTCCTCCCTCCCCCCTTTGATTCAGTGATTCTTCCCTTGGGTCTGGAGAGATTGTCTGAGGGTACTTTTGGTTTGTTTGGTTTTTTAAAATATTAACTTGTATTTTCTTTTAATTTTTGGTACTTTTGATTTTATGGGTGTGGTTGAGTAAATGACCTTCCTTGGTGAAGGCTGGGCTTTTCCTCTCTTCTTGGGTGAGGCATTAAAAAAAAAAAAACAAAAAAAAAAACGGTGGAGTTCCTCCATAATTACTGGTCTGGTGACTCATCCCCAGTTCCCCTGTTGGGCCTGTTTTTTAAAAACCCCAGCAGTCTTGGGACAGACTTCAGATCCCTGTAGTTTGTCTGTGGGAGAAGGAAGGCCTTCTTTCCTTTGTAAACGGGACTTTCTTTCACTTTAGGGAAAGAAGAGAGCTCCTTGCATGAAAACTTTGTTTGGAGGGATATTAAGGAACAAATCAAGAACTGAAAATGCCGAAACCAGTAAGTAATGCAGTTTTATCATTTCCGTCTAATTACTTTGGATGCCCAACAGGTTCCATGTTGGAAACTTTGTGGTTTTATATATTTTATTTATCTTGATTTATCTGTCTATTCATCTACTTATTTAAATGAAAGTGACCTTGAACGAAGCGCTTAGACAATGGTATTTGAAAGATAGATTTTTTTTTTTTTAAGGGGAAAGTAAAAAACATACAGAGTCTCCTTCTGTTGTGTCTTTATGTGTTGAAACAGAAACATCAAGGAACTAAGATTATGCTATTTTACCTACTAAACTCTACACTGAGGGTTCTGGTCCACCATGAAAATTCACATTTTGAACACTACTATAATTGGGACCAGTTTATTGTTCAGAAACTTCTTTGGGACTATTCTTCTGGCTTCTGCATTTTAAAAATTGCATTCCTGGCTTCTGAAGCACTGCATCCTAATGTCCTTTTTTCTTTGTTTCTTTAAATGGTGAATTGAATCCATGAAATTCATAGGAAGAAGGAATTCAAAATAATCTGAAGTAGGTCATTTGAGATCAAGGATCTGAAATTGAATTAAGCTTCTGTCTTTTTCTTTGTAATTTAAAGTCACCTTGAAGAGAAGTCTTTCTCTAACAGATTGCAGTAGAATTCCAGTCCCTTTTATGAGGCCCCTTCTAAGTCACTAAGGTCTGACTGAATTGTTGGACTGTTAGCAGATAGAATGCCAGGGCTAGAGTCAGCAAAACTCATCTTTCTGAGTTCATATAGCCTCAGTTACTTATTAGTTGTATGATTCTGGGCAAGTCATTTCACTCTTTTGGTCTTAGTTTTCTCATCTGTCAAATGAGCTGGAGAAAGAAATGGCAAACCACTTGTAATATTTTAGCCAAGAAATGCTCAAATGGATCTTGAAAAGTCAGACTAGACTGAAATGACATTAACAAAAGCAGTATTCCCATCTATATACCAATTTAGAAATGGATTTGAATTGTAAAAGGAGACAGTACCTCAGTGGGGGAATATTCTTTAAGGTTTTGGTGTGTACAGTGGGATGCGTTTGAACTATACTTTTTGCAGCATAGAGATTGTATTGACTTCATATATGTTGAGATCTTTTTTACTTCCTTTGTCTGAGAGGGCTGGCTTGTCTTGCTTTTCCTACAAAGTATTGGAAATGTCCATAATTGTCCATGTATGACTTGTCACTTCTTACCAAGGCTTATGTGCCTTATTGTGCTTTGCCACAAGGGGGTGGTTTAATCAGTAATCTGAACTATACAAGAAAAGTAGAAACAAGATCATGATTTTCTCCAATGATCAATGTTTTTAAAAAGTGGATAAATTAGTTCATTTTTGAAATGCAGTGGGGAAACTATACTTTGGGGATTTTAAGTATCATGAGATACATGGGGATTTAAATTTGGTTTTAAACCCCCCCTTTTTTTTTTTCCAACTTAAGAGTTTTCAGGATTGAAATTTTATTCTGTTAAAAGTTTCTCTGGAAAGTCTAACTTTAATACAACTAACATTGTTCAGTTCATAGGAACATAGGTTTCATGCTGGACAAAACCTTCCAACTCACACATAGCATGCTGAGTTTAGAATCAGGAAGACCTGAAGTACTCAGTTGTGTGTCCCTGGGCTATTCACTATGCTTGCCTCAGTTTCCTCAACCGAAAAAAGCATACTAATAGCCAACTCTCTTAAAATGTTGTTGAAGGGACCAAATGAGATATTTGTTAAAAAGCACTTAGCACAATGCCTGGCACATAGTACATGCTACATAAATGATTTATGTCCTTTCCCCTTCACATTTTCTACAAAACAAACAAGTGGTCCACTTTTGTCTTTCATTTTTAATGCTTAATAACTATCAGTCTGATTAAATTGCCCTGGAATTACTTATGCTGTGACTTAGTAGATGTCAGAAAACTGACCTCTTTGATATAATTTCCTATTGAGAACACATCTGGGAAAACATTATTCACAGGGATAGGTCAAGAGAGATGATTCCTTCTAAAATAAAATATTTTTTTAAAATTGTGATTTGATGGGGGGAGGGAGTGTGGTGGCGGGAGCGGGGTGGGGAGGGAGAGGGAGGGAGAGGAGGTAGAGGAGGAATCAATGAAAGGACTAGATGAGCAAGAGTAGAGCCTTTGGAATGGAATAGAAATTCTAGCAAGAACTCTACTCACTTCCTCATTTTCCCCCTTAATAGATTATTAATTTTTTTTTTAATGGCAGGCATGGTTTTACTCTAGTTTACTCTATTTGAGGATTCCTAATTTTTTTTTTTTTTTTAAACATGGATTTGGGCAGTCTGGAGAATGAAGTCTATGGACTTCATCTCTGAATGTTTTTAAATGCATAAAGTAAAATACATAGGATTAAAAAGAAAACTAATTATCCTGAAAAGCTGTCATCATAACATTTACTAAATTATAGACAGTTACAAATCTTTCTTGAATTGGTAGAGTTTTCCCTTACATAATCCATATTAGCAAGCAAGCAGTTGATACTTGATGATCCAAATTGAACATTTTGCTGGTGATAAGGGGGGAAGGGAGTCCTCTGCATTTGTTCTCTCTGAGGACCAAAAGAAGCTAACATTTTGTGGGTGTTCCTGTCATAAAAGTAGATTTTTTTTCTTCCTATATGCAGATTAGTGTTACTAATTAATACTCAGGAGACTGGTATCACAACTCCTTATAGCTTTTCTTTTCAAGTATCTTTAGTCTGAAAATGACTTCTATAGACCATCTATTTTGATTATGCATTTTTCCACTTACTGTAGTAGAGAAAAATTAGTCTCAGAGTTTTTCCTTTGAAGACAGGAATTATTTGAAAATTTTTAGTGTAGATTTGGATCTGCATTGGAGCACATAAAACACCCACATTTTTTAATGAATTTCAATTGAACCATTTTCAGAGGTAGTCTGAAAGACCATTGAGGTCCCTAGTGGGTGATGGATGATCTTGCTTTCCCTAATCTACTACCTGCCTTTCATGGCTAACAAAAATTCAATTGGAAGTGTAATATTTCTATTAGGTAGTCTTTATACAGGCTTTCAACAAAGGTCCAACAATACTGTCCGTTTCTTTTTAAATTAGGATTCCTTTGCTAGATACGAATTTTTTTTTTTTTTTGGTAGGATGGGACAAAGAAGTTTTTAATATAAGAATAGATACATTTAAATGTTTTAGGTTTAACTGTGAACTTGACTTTAACTGTTCCTTTTCAACTAAACCAAAGTATTTTTAATTATTGTGCCTACATATCCACATCGAATCATTCAAACAGCTGACATATATACATTTTATATATAGCCATCTCTTAAAAAAGTAATTTCCCACTTTAAATACAATTGAAATTAAATCAAGTAGGATGATGCTATCCTAAACAGATATACATTATTTATGTTGAGATGAATATCTAGGAGTCACAGAAATAGCTAAAAGCATTGTCTGAGAAAAAAAATTCAACAGGTCAGGACAATGTTTTATCGTCCATCATACTTTTCTGAGCTCCAGTAATGTACTTTCAGTACACAATCTGCTATTTGTTGTTCTATGATCATGGGAAGTCCCAAACTGCCTTATTTTTATAAACACTGTTTCTTTGCTACTTTCCAGGTTAAGCTGACCTATTTTCTTTCCTCCCTCTCTATTCTCTACTTCTTATAGGGGTCATATATTTGCAAACCTTGTAGGGTACAAACAAAAACTATTGTAACCAACCTCTGAAACTGTGTTGTGAAAGAACTGAAAAGGGTATTGTCTTCCTGGCCTAAAGATTTAAGGGACTAAAGGTTTTTTTTGGTTTTTGTTTTTTATCTCTTTACATAGCCCAGGTAAGAAAAACTTTAAAAAGTGAGTTATCTCTAAAAGGCTAAAGAGATGGCTGCTTTGCTTTTTAGTTTTGAAGTGTTTGACTTACCTTTGAAATTTTCTATTCAACACCAGTTTCTTTTTCTTTTAAGTAATTACAGAATTCACTGAATCATTGAATTTCAAAACTAGAAGATTATCTAATCCAGCTCATTCATTTTTTTGCAAATGAAGCCAAAGAGAAAAAAAAAATGATTTATCCAAGGTCACATAGCAAGCTTTTGGCAAAACTATACCTAAAATTGAAGTCTTTTGATTTTTTATCTTCTAACCTCTGGTTATTTTAGTCAGATTCAGTTACAAAGGCATTTGTTTGACATTAGAATGTGAGCAATTGATATTACTTTGTCTCTCTGGTACTGCCTGGATACTGACAGCCTTTTTTTTTTTTTTTTTTTATTCCTTCTGTAAGTGATAATATTAAAAAGGTGTATGTGTTTAGTTAAGGCTAATTTGAAGCTTGATAAGTATTATGCCTATCAATATCTTTTTTTTCATTCTTTCCCCCTAAATTACTTTGGAATAAATGCAAGATTTTTTTCTCTGTACTATTGAGGGGAGTGGGAGGTCAAAAATGTGCCTCTTTGGTTTTCCAAAAGTCAGCCTGCTTAGAATTAAACAAATTATTGACTATTAGTCACACCAGAATCAGCCTGAATTTGGGGGGAGAGGGATAAACAGGAAAAGCTAGGTTCAAATCCAGCCTGTAACCAAGTTTCATGACCTTGAATAGGCAATTCTAAGACTTATCTACTAAAATATAGACAGTTTAAAATCTCTCTTGGGTCTTGGTACTTTTCTTCTCTTATTCCCTTTCTTTCTCCTCTTTCTCCTCCCTCTTTAACTGGACATTGGTGAAGAGGTCCTTTGCATTTAGTTTCTATTTTCTTCTCTGATTTCCAACCTCTTTCACCACCATCTCTGCTAACACACAAATATGCACACACATACTTAAAATTTATTTTAGAATTGTGTCTTAGAAAATACTGGCAAAACAATTGGATGCGGTAAATACATTGTACAGTATATGCACTATCTGCAATTTAACTCTATTACCTCTCACCATCGACTAGCAGAAAAGTGCATTTTTATCATTAATTTTCCAGAACTAAGATTTGATGCTATTGCATATGACCTGAATTTTGGTTTGTCTTTTGGTATTTTCACTTATAATATCATAGTCATTTATGTACCTTATTCCCCTAGTTCTGCTTTTTGTGTTCAGTTCATGCAAATCTTTCCACATTTCTTGAATTCCTCATATTTATCATTTATATTGGTTTATTTTTTTTTAAATTTCATTTGTAATAAACATTATTACATATATTTTGTTACATATGGGACCTTCCGTTCTGTCATCTCCTCCTTGGGATATAAGCCTGGTAGTGAGATCATTTGATTTAAAAAGATATGAATAGCTAAATTAAGTTCTTACAGACTTCTTGTACCTTTATCAGATTCCAGGACTGTTCCAAAAACATCCACTGATGAGATAGATGTGAACTTGAAACTGTGAAGTATCTTTATGGTCACTATTTTGAAACCAAAGGGCAGATTAGAATAATCAGGAATGTCATTGTTGTTATTTGAAATAAAACTAAATTGAATTTGGAGGGAAAGGAAGAAAGAAGAATAGATCTTAAACCAGAGCAAGACTGGTTAAGACTAAGAAAAGTATGCCCTGATTTCAATTTCTCTCTCCAAGGAGTCAGTTGCAGGACTCAAAGGCAAAAGAGGCTGGAAATCTCATATGGGGCATAAGAAAAAAATAATCTTATAAACTTTCCTTCCTCATTACTTTTCTTTCTCCCTTTTCTAAACTTCACCATTGTTTTTAGCTTTTTGCCCTATATCTCTATGTAGATGTTTAATTGGTGCAATGATTCCTTCAAACTCAGTTCATAAAATGAGTACTCTGCTTAAAATTAAATTTTTTTTATTTGCTTTACTTGGCCTAGTAAGAATTTATTAAGTGTCTACTGTAGGCCAGGCACTGGGCTAAACCATAGGTATACAGAGGCAAAAAGACAATTCCCCCCCTCCCCTCCCCTGGAAGCTCACAATCTCATGGAGGAGACCACAAGCAAACAAATTTGTACAAGCAGACCATATACAGGATAAATAGGAAATAAGTAAGAGAAAGAAGGCACTAGAATTAGGAGGAATTACGAAAGGTTTTATGTAGAAAGGATTCTAGTTGAGTCATAAAGGAAGCCAGGAAAGTAGGAGAAGATAAACAAGGAGCACATTCCACTCCACGGTTTGGAGATCCCTTTTCAACCAATTTCTAGTTTTCTGAGGCTAATCACTGAGCTCATTTCTGCCTGTAGCATATATAAATGTGTGTGTGTGTGTGTGTGTGTGTGTGTGTGTGTGTGTGTGTGTATCTATATATATATGCACACACACACATATATATACATACATATTAAGTAAATAGAGGAAACACTGAAAATGATGTAATTATTAGAATGTAGTCTGCTCATTTTTGTATTTGAGTGGCACATAGGTACTTAATAGAAATGTTTTCCAATTGTCTATTGAGATAGATTATCTGTCTCAATAAAGAATCAACTATCTATCTGCTTATCTAAAGAGAGAAATTTTGATTCCAGACTTTTATAAGCATCCTCCTCCCAACTCCAAATTTAGAATTTTCACTGTGGTTTCAAATCAAGAATCTGAACATTGTGATTCCTGTGTGAAGTTAATACTTCTCTCAAAATCTATATATAAAGGTTCACTTAATATTGAAAATTATTTAATAATTGATGTTTAAGATGTAGGAAAACTTTGAAAATATTTATCTATTATGATAGAGAATATTTATTTACTACTTCTAGCTGTGTTTCCAAATAATTTTTATTCTGAAGGTGGTCTGTTTCAAAAATAAAGCATTACAGTTAATTTCTTAAGGATTTTTTCAAAAAACATTTTAGAGTTAAGGGATGCTAACAGAATAATAGGAGTCAAAGTCCTTGGTGGGAGATTATGAAATCCAGATACTTTATCCTTCATGAATATAAAGAGGAAGGTTTTAAAATTTGTGCTTGTATTATTGTCATACTGCATTTTACTAGAAATATTTCATTTTCTTGGCATTATAAACAGATTCCCAAAAGTCTGTGTATGCATAGTTTTAAGTTCTTTTGAGCATTAGTAGTGCCTGAGATTCTTTAGAATCAAGGGGAAATTTTTTCCTATTTGGGAAATGTTGAACTTCTGCTTTCCTTTGTAAATTTGGACAATATAGCATCATTATCCCTCATTCCATATTACCTCATTCCCCACTATGGGGAACTTGGTGACCAGATTCTAAAGTATTTTCTTTATATTCTAATTTCCTGAGAGCATGAAGCATATTACATTCTAGAAGTCTATTTTAAGTGATTAGGTGAAAGAGTTGTTTTAAAGGAATTTAACAAGCTTATTGAGGAAAGCAGTAAGGGAGTGGAAAGCAGTCTTCAAAAATTAATGCCTTTTTTTTTTTTACATTACAAAATATATTTCTGAATATAATAATCCCCATCCCTTCCCTAGTAAATCATATTTGCAACAAAGATTAAAAAAGAGAGAACAAAACAGTTCAACAAACCAACCACTAGTTTGATTGCCTGGCATTATGCGAAATATTTCATATCTATACTTCCCTAGCTCAAATAGTAGATAGAGCTATAAAGAATATCCTGAAATCTTAATTCAATAGATTGCAAATTTAATAAACGTAATGTACTTTATAGCTGAATAGGAAATTTATCCAATGAATTATAAAATAATTGTACTTTATCATGTTTTCTAGTAGAATCTTTAAAGTTTTCCTGCTATCAAATCTATTCATTTTCCTTCACATACACCACTGAAATAAAATTTAAAAGTGTTTTTAAAAATCTATTAATTAGAAGTATATATTAAATAAATATTTATCTTAAAAATGTAGAGCCTTAGGAGAGAATTGGTCTGTGAACTGGTCTTTATTACTATTGATATTTATAACCTAATGTATTCTGGGCTTTCTAATAAGAGTTAATAATTTATTTATGATAAATAAAAACAGACTTCACCATTGGTAGTTCTTTGGATTATCTTATCAAAAGCAATGCCGTTCTTCCTTTTCCAATTTTAATAAAATTGTTTTATGGAAGCAAATGGAGATGAGATAGGAGGTAGATAGGTTAGTGTTCAGGGGATTTTTGCTCTTTGCATAGTCCTATGTATTTTTGCTTGTTTTTGTGTTTTGATGTGACTACTCTGTCCTGAAGTAAAACCACCTACTTTGGTTGCTTCTTTACTTCTTTAACCTAGGGAGAGGCTAGAAGGATCTCATTAATGAATGAATTAGGCTCCCCTCAGTTGTTGCTGCCTCTGGTAATGTAAATATCTGCTTAGGTCTTTTAAGAAAAGGGGTGTCCAGAAACACTTTTAGCCTTTAATAAGATTTTTTTTTAATCCCCCCTCCTGCCAAGAACATCTATCATAAGTTTCTGTTAATATATTAATTCTTTTGGGACTGATCTTGTGCATGTTATTTAGCACATTCTTCCCCCACCCCTCTCTCCCCTCCCTCCCAGGTTTAGTCTAGTGTATATAGAATCATAGATTTAAAGATGGAAGAGACCAAGACCATCTAGTTCAACTCTTTATTTTTTATATTATTTTTTTGCTGAGGCAATTGGAGTTAAGTGACTTGCCCAGGGTCACACAGCTAGGAAGTGTTAAGAATCTGAGTTCATATTTGAACTCAGGTCCTCTTGACTTGAGGGCTGGTGCTCTATCCACTGTGTCACCTAGCTATCTTCCTAGTTCAACTCTTTACCTATTCATTTTATAGTTGAGGAAACTATAGTCCCAGAGAGAACAACTTATACTCAAAGTCATACAAGTAGCAAAGCAACTGAAGCAGGATTTGAACCTCAGCCTTTTGAATCCAAATTTAGTGTTCTTTCCACAGACTTCACACTACCTACTGTAGTATGTCCCACTATTAGATTAGATAGATGAAGTAAGAGCACTGTCTTCTAAAGTGACTTAACTGCAAAGAACTTTGGCGTTTGAAATATAGTGATGGAGCTTAGACACAAAGATTGGTTTAAAAATGTAGACTAAATATCCCAGACATTTTAGAATGCCAGAGAAATTTGGGCGGTGAGGAGGAAAGAGAAGTTATGTTCCTCCCTCCCCTAACTCCCCTATGTTTCCCTCTCCTCTTTTTTATCCCCTCTCCTTCTACCCTTCCACTTCTCATTTCTCCTTTCTACTCTCTCCCCTCCTCTTTTCCCTCTCTTCTCCGCTGTCCCTTCTCTCATTTTCTTTCCCTAACTTAAATGATCTTATAATGTGACTCATATTGCAGAATCATCTAAAATTCTGTGTTGGCTTTTTTGTACTGATGTGATTTTATTTTTGATTCTGTTGAACTCACTGATCAACCAAATATATATTTTTTAAAAAATGGATTTCCTCTTTTAATTTGCCTAAATATTTTTTTTAACACTGTTTCTCTTTTATAATGTCAAAAATGCTCTTCAACTTGGGAAAGGAAAAGATTAAATAGAAGAGGGAAAGGCAAAAAGAAGAGCAAAAGTCATAGTTTAAAAAAAAGAAGAATTTAAGTATAAAAGTTAAAAAGGCATAAGAGGAATATAAATATTAGAAAAACCTAAGGAGATAAAGAGGGAAAATTGGACTGTTGGGAGAAAACTGATGCAGAAAGGGAAAAATCAGTGCCCTGTTGCCCTTTGGATAAAATAGCAACTCTTGTTTGGCATTCAAAACCTTTTACAATCTAGTTCTACCCTGTCTTTCCAGGATGATTATATATCATTCCCCTTCATTTGTTTTTGCTGGGACTAAACTGACCTACAGAGCTATATTGCCTGTAGACATTTCAAATTCCATTTCAGGGCCCAGTGTTTCCTTAACTGTAAAATGGGGACTATAATTGTACCTCCTCTCAGGGTTATTGTGAGGATCACATGAGATAGTTGTAAAACACTTAGCACAGTGCCTGACACATAGTAAATATTTAATGAATTCTTTTGTCTTGCTTGCTTGATTGTCTCAAAGGAAGACAGGTAGGATTTGTGTAGAAGTAGTGAATTGGAGACTTGGGGGATGAGGAAGACAAGAGCAGGGACAGAGAGACAAATGGGAAAGAATTGTTAAAATGGTGGGAGGAATGAAATGAAGACATAAAAATATAAGTAAAAGAGAAACCGTGGAAGAGATTGGGAGCCTGAAGAAGGCACATGTGAATTAATATGTGATTGACAGTAATAGAAGGTTGGTAATAAAAGCCCTAGACAGAAACTCAGCCCTGCCATTACTTGGCTGATTGTATGACTTTGGACAAAGCTGTTAAGCTTCTGGGCCTCAATTCTTTTGTGTTTAAGATTAAGAGGTTGGACTGCCTGATTTCCAAAGAAGCTTCCAATTCTAAAATGCTTTACTGTAATTCTGTGATGCTAGGGGTGAGTTGGTCATTTAAAAACAGAATGAAGAGGGCTATGGGTGCGGGAGACAAAATGACGATCTTTTTCTAATAGAAAAAGAACAAAAACAAGAGAATTCAGTCGGAGAAATGAACAAGTTAAAAAAAGAGGTATTATAAGGGAGGGGGGATAATTTGGAACTCAAAATCTTACAAAAATGAATGTTGAAAACTACATGTAACTGGAAAAATAAAATACTAGTAAGAAAGAAAAAAGAGGAGCAAATTTTCAGCCTTAGAATATAGAATACAGGAGAAAGAATGGATGTATCTAGAATAGGAGAGGGCAGAGATAGTGACCATTAAATATAAATGCAATTTTTTAAAAGGTTTCTTTTGACAAAGGGAGTTAGAACTAAGAAACCCATCTTGGAGCCATCTTTATAAAAGCAGCAAAATTTAATAAAATAAAAGAGATTGGAAAGACTCATGAATATACTTCAATTTTTTTTTTAAGTAAAAATTGTTTTTCCTCTCTTGATCCAAAAATTGATTTAAAAAAAATAAGATTGGAGAATGTCATCTGAATTTTTTTTTTAATGGAAAAGTCAGACTTTATATTGTTACCTTGGATAAGTTAGATAAAATTTAAAAACACTTATACACAACCCCTATAAACTAGACTTTTGCCCTGATCTTTGTCTAACCGATGATTCATTCAGCTACTATCTTTGTACCACAATTGCTATTTCAGTCATTGTAATCAATTTCCGTTTCATATGGAAAGGTCTTGGTATGCTCATTTCTTATCACTTATGTATGATAAGATGACATTTTGCATATGGTTCTCTGTCTCAGACCTAATTGTCTGACAATATTTTATTAGGAGGAAGCCCCTACAAATGCTTTTCTCTGTATTCATTCATTAAGAACAAAGGATCTTTTGTGATGCAGTATTGCTTGCTAATCCCAGTTCTTTACAGGGTCACCATTTTTATAAATTCTGTCGTCCAGAAGCTGCTATAAGAGGAGGTTTTGTTGATGCTGAGATTATATTTCAAAAAAGGTTTGAGAGGGGACTCCTTGATAGAGATGGTTTGAGTTTCTTCTGTCCCATTTACTAAGATATTGTACAGTGACAGATATATGGCATATATTAAAATAAAGCAATTTGTACCTTTGCAGCATCTGAGTAATTTACCTGTGAGATCTCAGACTTGGTACCATCATGTAAAATTAAATGTTTGGTCTATTGTATAATCTGCATATAGATGCATAATTTATTAGATCCCACACCTCAGATGGTTTATAGAGAGAGGAGTGGTAATTATGGGAAAGAGAGAGAGAAATAGTTTGGACCATCTCCTACATAGTACTAATGATCTCTTTTGGAGGGATGATTGTGGTATAGAAACACAGTGGAAAAAGCCATTATACTTCAAGTGGATTCAGAGTCTGAAGACTTGGATTAAAATTCTGTCACCACTTATGTGACTGAGCATCTTTTCATTGCTTACAGTTCCTACATCTATCAAAGTTGTTTGTCTTTAAAATTGTATAAAATGAATTGTATGAAATGGTCTGGTTCTGTTCACTTCCCTCTGTGTCCGTTCATCTCAGATTTTTTTTTTAAATTTTGCTGAGGCAATTGGGGTTAAGTGACTTGCCCAACAACTAGGAAGTATTAAGTGTCTGAGGCCAGATTTGAACTCATGTCTTTCTGACTTCAGGGATGGGGCTCTATCTACTGCACCACTTAGCTGCCCCTCAAATTTTTCTGAAATAGTCCCTTTATCATTCTTTATGACATAGCAGTGTTGTAGTACATTCATATGTCATAATTTGTTTAGTCGTACCCTGATTGATGGGAATTAGTTTCCAATTCTTTTTCATTGTAGAAATAATTGTTATAAACGTATTTGTGCATCTGAATCCTTTTCCCCTTTTAAAAATTTCTTTATGATATCTCCAGGTCAAAAGATGTATACGATCTAGTAACTTTTTGAACATAGTTCCAAATTGCTTTCCAGAATGATTGACTCAGTTCATAACTCCATCTACAATACATCAATATACCTGTTCCCCTCTCCACCAATTGTCATTTTCCTTTTTTTTAATCAGCTTTGCTAATCACAAGGATTTAAAGTAAAACCTCAGAGTTTCCCTTATATTTTATTACTTACTTTATGACCTGCTCGATACTTTAATTACCTTGGGAAACATTAATGGAAAAGAATAGAATCTTAATTTTCAGTATAGTTTATCATCTACCATTTAATCAGCATATAAGAAACAGCAAGAGAAAGTCAACCAGTGAAAGGATGCAGGTGAGGAACAGTGAAAAGAGTGCTGTATTTGGAGACAAAGGACATGGGTTCAAATCATGACTTTTACTTTGTGACAATGGGCAAGTAAGTTATTTAAATTTTTCTGGGTCTCATTTTCCTCATTTACAAAAAGAAGAGACTAAAACAGACGCCTTTTAAAGTCCCTTCTAGCTCTAAAGCTAGGGATCTTAAATAAAAAACTCAACAACCATTTGGGACCTTTCATTCTCCCTTGTTGACTTCCTTTGACTGTTCTTGTAGACTGGTGTCACCTAGTCTCTGTTGATAACAAATATCTTTATTCAACAAGGATTGTAGTTTCTACCACTTTTGTATTTGTTCACCCAAAGAATAGGGGGTAAAGGGTTATGTAACCAAATTCCTTTCCATAGAAGTTAGAAATTAATTGTTTTTAGTAAGATTCTAGTATGAAAGTGAGTTGAAAAACTCACTGAGTTTTATTATTAAATGGAAAACCAGAGTTTCAGCAAAGTAGTAAAGCTTTAAATGATAAGTTTCTAAATATCTTATAAGAGGTTGCATGGTGTTTATAAAAAATGCAATTTGATAAATTGTTAGCCCTCGTGGGGGAACTGAGAGGGAAAGAGAAAATTTGAACTCAAAATTTAAAAATAATTAATAAAAAGTGATGAGCAGATTGAGTTTAGAAAAAATGGAAAGATTTGAATGAAATAATGAAGAGTGAAATGAACAGCAGTATTGTTTGAAGAACTGTGAATGAATAAGCCATTCTGATTATTATTATAAATATATAATAGAAATATAAATTCTGGTTATTATAAGTATAAATACTTAAATCAACTACAAAGAACCTATGAAGGAAGATGCTATCTATCTCCAGAAAAAGAGTTTGGAACTTAAAACATAACAAAAAAATGAAGTTGAATCTTTAAAATAAAATTTTTTAAAATATTTAATGAAATATATATATGTGTGTGTGTGTGTATATATATATATATATATATATATATATATATATATATATATATATATATATATATGTACTAGGCACAGTAAAATAGTGTGTGTATGTTCATAGTACAGAATTATGGTTTGCCTTTGGCCTAAAAGTTAAATTAAGAAAAAAAATGTTTTTCAGTTACTTTTTATAATATTTGATTAATAGTGAGTATTAAAAATCTCTTTGGTACTCTGTAGGGGAAATTGTTAAAACTGAGCAATAGATTATTGGCATAGGCAGGGGAGATCCTGGTTCCAGGTAGAACCTAGAATGTATCCTTTGCTTACCAAATTATTAAATGCCTTACTGGGAATCTTTCTGTCTATTCCAAAGTATGTATTAAGTACCTACCCAGGGGCTGATCTGACAGGTTTGACCCATGCCCTTGCTACAAGCATCCTCAAAGGTTTTTTCTCCTTGAAATTTGTCTTTAGCAGGTATCAGCTATTTCTGTGATTCCCTGCTTTAACAGGCCCTAGGGTGTGATGATAATCTCTTTGGAGCCCCTGGGGCTGGGGACCAGGTTGATCTCCTGATTGTGTGCTTTTCAGTCCTTCCTTCCCCTTCCTATGACTGGAATCTTCTTGTCATAAGTGAATAGGACTTAAAAAAAATACCAGCACACTTATATAAACACATAGTTCTCCTGGTTCTGTTTGCTTCATTCAAAATCACTTTGTACAAATCTTTCTAGATTTCTCCCAGTCTGAGTACCCTTTTAAAAAATCTCCTCCCAAAAGTCTCGTTTAATTTATTTTTTGTTACATTTTAAGTTCCCAACTACCTCCCTTTCCTCCTGTACCATAGATGTGTGTGTATGTATACATGTATATACATACACACACATATAGTTGATTCAAATCAATTAACATTAAGCACCTACTGTTTGCCAAGCATTGTTAAATTTTGTGAAGGGAATGTAAAAACAAATTAATGATTTTATCCAAGATTTGGCTCTTGTTAAATAAAACACTTAGTCAAAAAACTTGGGCTCAGTATTTTTGCAGAATTTCACTACTCATTTAGCTAAGAAAATTATGTTTTTGGACAGCTTGCATTCTTAATTTGGGTTTTGAAAAGATTAAAGTTCTGAGTTTTCCACTTGTGTTTTTAATAGAAAGATGGAAGAATAAAGACTTTATGGTTGTACTTAAAAACAAAAAATACCAACCTCCAAATCTTTGTGAGGCAAAACCATCTGGAATTTCCTCTTGAAGAAAAAAAAAATTCTTTTTCAGGTGTAACTGCCATACTTGCTATACACATTGCCTCATTGAGAAAGAGGCCTTTTAGAAATGATTTTAAGATTCAAAGTTGATGACATCCTTAAAGAGAGGGAGCTTTCTTTGCCTCTTTCTCAGTGACTGGCACCTGATAGTTGCTTAATAAATATTTATTCATTGATTTTTTTTTTTTTTTTTTTTTTTTTTGGTCTTATACCTTGACTCCTTCCTTCCCTACTGCAACAAAAAGGAAAAAAGCTAGCAAACTTAATGTGTCTTGATTTAAACTTCTCATTTTTATATGACCACTAGTGTAATCAAACTTGTAGATTTAGAGAGAAAATGTCCGCATTTCTGATAAGTTGTGATGTTTCTTCTGTATAGCTTTAACTTCCTGGGGGAGTCTGGACTACTGGCTAAATTAGATTATTTTAAGCCTGACTTTTACTTTATATTTCTGGGGACTCTATAATTTGCAAATCACAAAGCTAAATTTCACATCTGAAAAGTTTAAAGCTAAGGATCTGAGTTATATCTTACTCAGATAAAACTGATTATTCATCTACCTGATGGGGGTAAAGGGAAAGTGTCCTTGAAAGGTTATAGTTAATTTATTTATTTGTTTGCCTTTTAGTGTAGGTTTCTACTTTTATTGGATAATGCGACTGTGTTTATAGAAAGACAGTTTAATGATGTTTATTTTTTTCAGTGTTTCCCATATTAAACTGTACATTGCTATTCTAGATAGGCTTTTTTGTTGACCTTAGACACATAATGTCTGACATTCCTCAAACATTAGTATGTGGGGTCCTTGTGCCCTTTCACTCAATTTACTGCCAGGCCACACCTATGAATCTTTTCACTTTTTGACAACTGATAGCTATCAGGAACAATATAACTGAAGATTATATGTTGTTAACAACTAAGAAAACAACCCAAAGTTTACTTTGCAGGATAGGTCTGGAATTTTTATATAGTGTACAAGTCCAGATAAAAACAGCCTTGAGTGTATTTAAAAAATTTTTTTAAATTAAATAGCAAGGAGGATTGATCATCAACTTTACCTCTTTACAGCTTAAAATAGAACCTGAAGAATCTTCCCAAGGGAGTATGTATGTGTGTGTTCCAAGAATTGTTTAATAAACCCCTACTATGTGGTGGACATTATTAGGTGCTGGGATTAAAAATATGAAAAAGTAAAATAATCCCTATTCTAAAGAACTTTATATTATCACGTAGGAGACAACTTGTATATATAATTATATCCAGAAAAAGAATTTAGCAAATAATTAAATTCAAATAGTTTTGGGGGAAAGGGCATAAGTAAATGGTGTAAGAAGGTAGTGGTAAAATATAGAAAATGTCTTGTAGATTGTTGAAGATGTTGCTAGAGGTACCTCTGGAATGGAGAGTTATAGAAAGCAGAAGTAAAAATGGAAGTGCATTTGAGGCATAGGTCACCAATTTTATATGTGTGAATACAGACATATATTATACAGGACACCCTGGAGTTGGATAGCTCTCAGTTCAAATTCTCCCTTTTTGCATACCTGGCTCTCTGTCCATGGATGGGTCATGTCATCTCTGTGCTCCCAACAGCCCCAATTCTTAAAGTGACTGAGTTGCCAGTCTTCATGGTACAGGAAATATCCATGTGGATAAAATCATAGTACTCTTTGGATATAGTGTATACAATGTATAAATTTAATAGGTTGGAAGAAATTATTTTTAGATTTCTCAAGATCCCTTGTAACTGAAAAGATTTGTAATGTCCCATTCAAATAGGATTTGCTTTGTAATTGGTATCAGTGACAAAACAAGTCCTGTTTCTGGGTCCTCCCTAGAAACATTTCCATGTATAGTTTTCTGTCTTCACCTTGGGGTTTAGAATTGTGAAAATGATTGACATGATAAGTTACTTTTGTTTGTAAAAAATTAAGTGTGCTTAATTTAAAAATGACTTATACATTCAAATATTAGTTATTTTAAGTTGATTTGGAGTCTATTAACTATTCTTGGAATATTTTAACAACTTAGTTTTAAAGATAACATAAAAAATTAGGCAAATTATACTTTGAGTTCTCTAGCAAAAGAAAGTGCTTACATACCAGTTGGCCCCACCTAAATATCAATTCTCTGGATGAAATCATATTTGTATAGCCTTGTTTCAGTCGATATATTCTATTAGATATTTCAAAATAAGAAATTCAAAACATTGGCTTATCCCACCTAGTCATCCAGCAAACATTTA
This sequence comes from Sminthopsis crassicaudata, assembly GCF_048593235.1. Classification (NCBI taxonomy): domain Eukaryota; kingdom Metazoa; phylum Chordata; class Mammalia; order Dasyuromorphia; family Dasyuridae; genus Sminthopsis; species Sminthopsis crassicaudata. The sequence goes on from NC_133620.1 coordinate 133,136,055, forward strand.
ATTTTGTGTTTTAAACATGTGGAAGGATATTAGAGGAAAGACACCAAGGATATGATAACTACTTAAATTTCAGTTTACCTTGTGTTTAACTTTGATTTTTACTACAAAGCATGGTATAAATTTGTCTGTGTAAAGTATCAACAGCAGCATTTGTTAGCTCCTTTTAAAAAACAAAACTTTTACCTGTTTTCCTGACTACTCAAAACAAGTTTAAAGATGTAAATTTAGAAGGAATGATTTTTTTTTTCTTTAAATCTATGATAAAATAAATTCCTGGATTTGGCTAATCTTCTTTACTGCTAAATTCCATTCCTGTTAGGGGAGGGGAGGAAGGAGAGAGGACGGAAGAGGGGGAGAAGGAGGGAGGGAAGAAAGGAGGGAGGGAGGGAGGGAGGAGGAGGAAGAGAGAGAGAGAGAGAGAGAGAGAGAGAGAGAGAGAGAGAGAGAGAGAGAGAGAGAGAGAGAGAGAGAGAGAGAGAGAGAGAGAGAGAGAGATAGAGATAGAGATATTGGTTGATTACTGAATTTATTCAGATTTTAATTCTTATGTGTTTCCATTGAATCCAACAACCCTTTTCCCTCACCAAGAATAAACATTGTTTAAATTGTAGCTGGGAGACAATACCTATAGTCTTGGATTACAAATTCTGGTTTTAAATTGTTTCATTTCCAGTGAGAGAGAATATTTGGTAACAATTGGATAAATATTATACAAAACAAAGTTATGAAGGTCCCCCTCCTGACAAAGAAAGAGAAGAATTTTCACTCTAGTGTAAAATGGAACTTGACTTAAGGTTTATAGGTGATGTCTTAGTCCTTGTTAAAATTCAGAAAGAAGTTTTCACAGGAGTTACCTGAACAATAATCCCAATAGTATGAATCCTATTCATATGGTCTGGATTATTTTGGCCATTTTAACATTCTATGGAAAAGAAAAAAAATAAGTCAGCAGTTATCAGGCACTGACTTTATGCTTTGTGCTAAGTGAGAAATGAATATTTCTCTCATATCTAATTAGTAATTATTGTATTAGGATCAAAGTTTTTCCCCTTCTCTGTTTCCTCTTCCAGATCTACCTAAGCCTAAATCTAATCAGAGAATAAAAGAAATTTTAGGTATGGGCTAAATGAATCCTGCTCTTTTGTGTTTGTTCTCACTGGCCTAAGGAAAAGTTTATTTTCCCCTATTATCTACACTGGTGATAGGGAAATTCATGTCTCTTTGATCAGAATTTGAGTGACCCAAGTCACATGTCCTAAGACCTTTTTAATGTAGCCCACATCTTTTCTTTGTGTTAATCAATTCCAGTTGATTGCCGCCCTCAGGAATAAGTCCTCTTCTCTTCAAAGGGTAAATAAACCTGTGACCCCACCACCAGTTGGGATCTTTGTTCTAAGAGACAACCAAATGACCAATTATTTTATTAATAACCTGGTAATCTTATTAATAAAATGATTAAATTACTTAGAAACTATGCCTCTCAACCTTTTTAAACATCACATTGATGAGGGATAAAAACAGTTCTCGCTTTCAAGAAATTCAGTCTATAGAGGGGAAGAAAAATGCAAAGAATATATACAACCAAGATACATAAAGAATAAATTGGAGGAAATCATAGAGGGAAGGCTCTCTTTCTTATGACATAGCAGTATTCTGATTACATTTATATGCCATAATTTGTTCAGTCATTCCTAGATGGGCACCACTCTAATTGCTAGTTCTTTGTGACTGCAAAAAGAGATGCTCTAAATATTTTGTACATAGATCCCTTTTCTTTTTCTTTGATTTCTTTTTATTTTACTCTAAAGAACTATCCTGAATTGAAATATTCATATAACTAGAAAAAAATTCATCAGAAAATGAAAGGAGGTATTTTTCACATCTTTTCAACACAGCTTATAAAGAAAAGACCATGTCAAACTGTTATTTTCTTTTATTTAACCATTATCAGACTAGTACAGTGGAGTAATAATTTATAAATACGGTAGATCTTGATTTCAACTACACATTTGAAAAATCTCTCAGGTGAATCTTATGCATAAGGTAGAGATTTGTGGGCCAGTACTATTTTGTGGATTTGTAACTAACTGACCAGAACAAAAGAATAGCCAATGTGGAGTGTCTTGGTGGAGAGAAGTCTACTGTTTCAGGGATTGGTTTGTCTTTGACACTACTTTGTTCAATATTTTTATCAAGGACTGAAATGAAGGCATAGATGACATGTTTTTTAGATTTTAGGGTGATCCAGACTTGGAGTAATAGCTAATATCTTAGATAATAGGATTAAAAAAATTCTTGATTCTACTAAAACTGTGAACAAATCAGTATGTTTAAGATCTGTGCTTTATTGGGTTGGGACTGTTCTATACTTAATTTCTACTCATTACAATTTAGAGTTTTAGCTACTTGCTTGAAGCTCAGAAAGTTTAAGAGATTTGCTCCTAATACTAATGAAAGTTCAAGGCAAAATTGGAATCCAGATCTTCCTGACTCCCAAGTTTTTACTATGCCATGTTGCTTTTCAGGCCAAACTTTTTAAAAAAATGAAATTTTATTGGGGTTCAATGTAAAGTCCTAAACTTGGATACAAAAAAATCAACTGCACTGATTTAGGTTAGGAGGTATAGCTAGATATAATAGCTTAAATGAAAATAATCTCTTATTTTTATGGATCAGAAGTTCACTAGGAGCCAATACGTGGCAGTTCAAAGTGGTAACATGATTTTATAATGCATTGAGAGATCCAATATGTAGAAAAGAGATTTAATAGTTCCATTATAGTCAACTCTGATCAGATTACTTTTGAATAACTGCTCAATTGTGGATTCCATATGAGACAACTGTGTGACATGGCTGCCAAAAATATTAACATAATCTTAGGTTATTTTATTTAAAACTTTAGTATTGAGAAAACAAGGAAGGTGAGTAATTGCTGTTCTCTTTTCTAATCATTTTGTTCAGTTCTGAATCCCGTGTTTGACAAACTGATGAGGTTTAGAGAATGATGATCTCAGAAAAACCTGGAAAGACTTACATGAACTGATGCAAAGTAAAGGGAACAGAATCCAGAGAACATTATATACAGTAACAGCAATATTGTATAATGATAAACTGTGAACGACTTAGCATTCTCAGCAACAAAATGATTCAAGACAGTTCTGAAGGACATAGAATGAAAAATGCTGTTGATATCCAGAAAAAGAACTGATGGAGCCTAGATGCAGATTGAAGTATACTTTTTTTTCCTTTATTTTTCTTGTGGGTTTTTTTTTTTTTTTTTTTGGTCTGTTTTTTCCACAACAAGATTAATATGAAAATGTTTTGCATGACTGCACATGCATAATCTATATCAAATTGATTGTCTTCTCAATGGAAGAGAACAAAAGAGGGGAAAATTTGGAACTTTAAAATAAAAATTTTAATTTCTTTTACATGTGACTGGAGGGGAATAAAATACTAGATAGATTTTTAAAATCTTTTTCTTTTATGTGACTTTCTCAGGGTCATACAGATATGAAATATTACGTGTTTGAGGCTGGATTTTAACTTAGGACCAGTACTCTATCCATTGCACCATCTAGCTACTCCAATACATTGTATTTTTTAAAAGATTTTTATCAGGGGCAGCTAGGTGGTGCAGTGGATAGAGCACCAGCCCTTAATTCAGGAGGACCCGAGTTCAAATGTGGTCTCAGACACTTGACACTTCCTAGCTGTGTGACCCTGGGCAAGTCACTTAACTCCAGCCTCAGGGAAAAAAGAAAACATTTTTATCCTTGAAAAGAGTAGGTTTAGGAGGACACATAATCTTTTCATATGTAGGAAGGGCTATCTGCAAAAGAAATACTTGGCCTCAGGACAGAATTAGGATTCCTTAGATCCAATTAGAATTGGAGTTAGAGAGTGGCTGATTGGACTTGATTGTTATGCTGGGGAGGGAAGCAGGAAACTTCCTAAAAAGTAGAGCTTTACAAAAGTGAAATGGAACACCTCACATAGTGGCTTTCCCTTGTCTTCAAATAAAAACTGAATAGTGATTTGTTGGGTGTGAAACAGGACATTTTTCTTTGCCAAGACAGGCTAGAATGGGGCCTTTTCAACTTAAAGATTTTGTGATTCTTTGAAATGATGTATAGTTTAAATGGTTTGATACTATTTATTCTTAGGATTCTAAGGAGTTCCAAAGAAAGAAAAGAAGCAATATGCTAGTCTTTGTAAATGATCATTTTTTAAAGTTCTTTGTATTGGCAGCTAGGTACTTTGTCAGGAAGGTATGCTAATGCTACTTGACTTTGTAGGTGAGTTGAACCCATACCCCATATTAAAGTCTTTATCACATTTACCAGTAATATGCTACATTTCCCTGGAGGCCATGGTGCCCAGAATGACCGAGTAGTATCTGATTTTTGATTATAATGAATGATGACCCTAGTAATTCAATATTTCTGAAGATCTGTGATCTTCCTTCTTTGGATACTACTTCTGCTGGTGAGCTCCATGGCTCCTCATTCTGTCCAGTTTTTGCCAATGTCTTTTCTTAAGATCCTACTAAAGGACCACCCAACATGTTAGGAACTTTCCTCTGGGCTTTATTTAAAATTTCAATGATATCAATGTAGTATTTGTGGTATCCACCTTAACATCATGCCACATGACTGGTCCACTTCCCTTTTTTAGTCATGTTTCCAGATTTTTTGTTTTTTGGAAACTTCTTGAGCAAAGATTACCCATTTTGCTTTCTCTTATACTATTTTATTAAATAAAAATAGTTTTTAATGGATGGCCAGCAATAATGGGAATAGATGAGCATTCATATAGTGAAATAGAAAATAGGTTATTCAGTTAATTTGAATTTTTAATTGCTTCTAATTACTTAAATAGATTGATAGTATATGGGGAGCAAAGGGAGTAGTAAGAGGGAGAGGAAGCAAATGAAGAAATACTTGTCCTAATGTTTATTGATTGACTAATCTGCCCCTTTAGTTCTGGAATTCCCACTTCACCAGAAGCAGAGAAGAAATTTTCCTAGCTCCACTTTGGCATTAAATTGGCTGAAGTTAGCTATCCAGTTAATAATTCTATCATGCCAGATGGAGAGGTTGGTATTTATTAGCTTTTGAAATGTGAAGAAGGAACAGTCTCAATTTGTGTTAAAGGGTCTTTGATGGCTATACTCTACAAAAAGTATAGTATTGATGATATATTCTACAAAGAACCCATTGCTGAAAGAGATCAGAAATGCATTAAAATCTTGAGAGATTAAAATATGGATCAGTCTTCTGCAGCATTTGATTTTACACAGAAAAACTGTTTTAGCTAATACTAGTGTCCTGATATTAGTCAGTTAAATTTTAATATAGACTTACAGTGGTGTAAAGGATGATTTATACTTAGAAGACATCAGAAAAGATCCTGAGAAGCTGGAGTGATGGGCCCAAATAATCAACTACCAACAAGAAATTGAAATAGTTACTTTTTACATTAAAAATAAGCTTCAGAAGTACAGAATAGGGGACATCTGGCTTAACAGCTGGTCACAAGACAGATGTCTGAGGTTTTGAATTGAATACCAAAAAAGTAGTCCAACCTTGAACTACATAAAAACAGCTATAGTGTCTTTCTCAAAGGAGTTAATTGTTCTGCTGTGTTCTCCAGTGATCATCCCATAAAATTGTTTTCTTCTGTGAGAGATGACTTTTAGAAAGGACATTAGCAAATTGGAGTTAATTCAAAGGAGAATGGACAAGATAGTGAAGTATGTGGAAGCTTACACAATGTTTAATCTGGAGAACAATTAAGAATTGGGACTATTTCAGAGTTGGAAGAGGAATTAAATTATTTTATGTAGATCTAGACAGTGGAACTGGAGACAATTGGTAGTCATTTTTCAGAGGTAGGGGAGAACTCTCTTAAAAATTAAAGCCCTCCAAAAATAGAATTGGACTACTTTGTTAGGTAGTAAACTTCCTAATGGTAAAAGTGGATGAACTGCCTTGGAATGATAAAAGCATAGAAGGAATAGGGTGGGGGATTGCATTAACTCTCCTTTACAGACCCTCCCACAAAGACTTGGAATATTACAGGAAACCAACAATTTTGATATTACTAATAGCTAGCAGTTATATAGTGCTTACTTTATGCCAGGAACTTTGCTAAACACTTTATAAACTTTTATCTCATGTGATGCTGCTTCTTCTTCTTCTTCTTCTTTTTTTTTTTTTTGACTGAGGCAATTAGGGTTAAGTGACTTGCCCAGGATCACACAGTTAGGAAGTGTTAAGTGTCTCAGATCCGATTTGAACTCAGGTCCTGACTTCAGAGCTGGTGCTCTATGCACTGTGCCACCTAGCTGCTCCTGTCTTGTGTGATTCTTACAGCAACCCTAGGAGGTAGATGCTATCATTATCCCTATTTTATAAATGAGGAAGCTGAGGCAAATAGGTCAGATGATTTGCTCAAGGTCACACAGCTAGTAAATCTCTAAGGCTGGACTTGAATTCAGGTCTTCTGACTCCAGGCTCTTTATTGAGCAACTGAATAATCTCCTATCAGCACATTCATTCCATTACATTTGTAAACCACAGTTAAGCCATTCCCCAATGTTAGGTCACATATTTTGGTGGGTTTTTTTATTGTTTTTTTGTTTTGTTTTGTTTTTTGTTATTGCAGACAATGCTTCTATAAATATTTTTGTACGTAGGTTGGTTGTTTTTTTTTCCATATTATTCACTTGAGAGAGAGGGACAGCATAAACTGGACAGCATAAACTTGGTAAATTCACTAGGTCAGAAGTTATGAACAGATTAATAACTTTTCTAATATAATTTCTAATTGCTTTCCTAACCAGTTGGACCTAGTTCTGTCAGCAATAAATTAGCAAGTTTGTCTTTCCTCAGCCCCATCAACACTGAATTTCTTAATTTTTTTTTACCTTTACTTGAAGCATTGCTTTTAAAAAACATTTCATCTTTTGTTAATTGTTGTTCTTTCCCACCATCTCATGTAGCTGTGAGATTTAAAAAAAAAAAAGAATAAAAAGATTAATTCCTGCTGACAGTCTAGCTTGTGAAACAAAACCATATTTATATATTTATGTTTAAAATGAATTCCATTTACTTTGTACGCAGGAGATGTTTCAAAGCATGGAAATGCATTAATGCACAGCTTATAAGACTAGAAATGCAGTTCAAAAAAGTCATAATAAAATTGTATTACAGTAACTCATTATTGATTTGAACCTAATCTTTTCACAGTAGGATATCAAATTTTAAATTGAAATTTTCTTTGCATGTGTATTGTTTCCCAAATTAAAAATGCAAACTGGTCAAACTGTTAATTAGATGGATATCCTAACTGAACAGTTAACACAAATTTATAGCAGTCCCTACCTCACAGGGTTGTTAAAAAAAATTCAGAAAGCTATACTAGGTGCTGTATAAATACTTATTCTCTTCCCTTCCCCATCCAAGATCATCTGCTCTCCCATTTTTGCTGAATGAGTTTAACTGAATGAATCTTAATGAATTTTAACTTAACTCCCACATTATCACTTATTTGACTGAAGCAATAACTTGCTGAGGTCATGCCCAGCCAGAAAGAATGATGGTTCTTGGAAGTTCTTAGAATAGAAAACTGTATATTTGACTGCATACATAAGTCATTCAGTGAGCTAACCTGGCAACTTTGAGAATGAGTTTTTGTTCAAATGGGAATTTCTGCTTCTCACACTTTCCTTCCCACTTTGTGAAAAGAGTTGTTGAAGGTGTTCTAGCTTTTCTTGTATCAGGGCATTACTAAGTATTGGAAAGGTCTTATCATCCAGATATTTTAAATGTGTTAAAAGTTGCTGAAGTGGCACCTTAGGAAGAAAAGCAGGAATGTTCAGAAACAGCTCTGACATTTTAAATGATTAAGAAAGGTCAGGCAACCTAATCTTGGTAGTAGGAGGATAATCCTACTCAAACTAGCTTTTGTGTAAATGCAGGTGTGATAATATGGGGATTAATACATTATAGGTTATATCTACTGCCCCAAATGCAAACATCCAAATGTTATAATCAGAATTCCTCCTATTTTAAATTACTTTTTTAAAATTCTTAAGTACATAAGGAATCTGGTGGTGCCTTTGGAATGTGACTGTTCCCAAAAGCACATAGTTCTGGTAGCTAAGGATAAAGCTGATTACTCTGTCCATGAAGATTTAAAGAGGTAACATATTTCCTTGCCTATATATACAGGGAGATGGTCTAGATATTTTTTTCTTATTGAATTTTATTACTTTATTGAAAATGAATTTGGCCATGCTTTGAGAGGTGATTTAAAATGCTAACCAAAATTCTTCTCAAAGTCAGATCTTAAGTCTAGTTTTATTTCACATATTACATGTAAGTTGCTCTGTATTCCATTATAAAACTCATTACCTTGCCTTTTATACTGCCAAGTCTTGTGGGATGTAGATAATGCATCAGGAAAATTTATAGCCAAAACTGATAACCCAAAATTTAAGTATTTTAAGTATTTACTGAGTTAATAAGTTAGTTATTTCTTTTCTCAAAACTCTTCTCTCTGCATTTGGCATTACCAGTAGAGAAGGTATTTTGAGTTGGGGCTCATTATTTTATGCTAGGTCAGAGATATCTAGAACTGGAAGAAAGACATCTTAGGTGATATAATCTAGTCTCATCATTCTAAGGATGCAGAAAGAGGTCCAGGTCACACAAAAGGGATAGTAAGTGGCAAAGTCAGAATTTAAAGTAGTGCTCCGATCATTCCAAATTTAGTGCTTTTTTTTTTTTTCTCCCAGGTCGGTGTTTCTGAATTTAAATCAGTTAGTACTTCAGACTTCAATTGAAATTAGTTTATGAAGAGGGTTTATATCATGTAGCTTAGTTTAGGCTTTTCATTCATACCAGAATATGTTTTACAATTATCTTAACTATTTTTTAAGTTTACAAGTTTGAAGAGTTCTCTTGGGAGAGGAGGTGAAGGGATTTTTTTGTTTGTTTGTTTATTATATGTACTTACAGTATGAAAATCCATAACTTTCCCCAGAACAAAGAAAAAACAGTTTAACAAAATCAAGCTAATCAGGACAGAAACTTCATGGCTTCATCTGACATAGTGTGGTAACATGCTGCACCTGTTGTGTACCACATCTCTGGTGAGAGGAAGAAAGTTTGTTTCATCATTTTTCCTCTGGAACCAGTGGCATTAATTATTTTCATTTGCTTTGTGCTTCAAACATTATTGTTTGAAGGATTTGCTTTCTTTGATTTGGATCCATTCAGTTCAATTCATTAAGCTTTTCTTATGTTCTTCCTGTGTACAGATTATAATACTAGGTACTGAGGATATGTAAGCAAAAAATGAAACTCTTCTTTCCCTTAAAGAGTTTGCAGAGTTGTTTAAATTTAGATAAGTCTTACCATTTTACTTGGAACACTTCCCATTTTGTTGTTTCCTTTGACATGGTTTCTTATCTCATGCTTGTATCTCAATTTGTTCAGCCATTTTCCATTTGAAGGGCCACTCATTTAAGTTTGATTTTTGGCATATTTGAGAGTTTTTTTTTTTTTTTTTTACCTCTTTAATGTAACTATTCAGAGGCCACTGGGTCAGAAAATAGGACTATTTTAACAATTTTTCTCAAAATTACTTTTTTGAAAAATTTTACTCCATATCAGGTTAATCTGACTTTTTATGTACCGAGGCAACTTTTTTTTTGCATTATGAATTATTACTTAATTTTCTGTAGGATAAATTTGTTCATAATATTTTATAGGTATAAAAGATAAATAGCTTGCCAAGTTGGTAGTCAGCGAGAGATATAGAGAGATTTGACTTTTTTTCACTTGTGTATGTGTGTGTGTGTGTGTGTGTGTGTGTGTGTGTGTGTGTGTGTGTGTATGTATATATAGCTACATATATGTAGATCTTTATATTAATATGCAGGGAAAAAAGATAGCTCATGTCTTTTAAAAACTTACATTCTAGTGAGAAAAAGATAATATACAAATAGGAGAGAAAGGGGAAGTGGACAAGATTGAAGGAAGCCAGATTAGAAGCTTGATTTTTAAAGTTCAAATACCTGGAACAGGGCTGGAAAGATAATGAAGGTTGGCTTGGGTGCCTCCACAAAAAAGAAATGGAAATGAGAAGGAATGTAGGATTGAGGAGTAGAAAGGAGATGGCTAGGCAATATGACTAGAACTAAGAGTGTGGGTGTAGGGGACCAATATGAAATAAGACTGGAAAGGCATCTATGTAGATCTACTTAGTGTTTTAGATATGACATATATTTGTCAAACTACATATTTTAGTGGAGAAAATCAGAACTAGTGAACTATATATAACGAATACGAGAGTGATTATCACTACTGTAGTTCCAATTTGGGTTTTGAAATGACCAAAAAAAAATTTATCCTTATTAAGATTACAAGCAAATAAAAATGGAATATTAAAATCCAAGAGTGGTCTAGTGTTGATCTTAAGCTGCTTCTGGTTATTTTATAGGAAATAGTATTTCTGTCACAAATTAGTTCCTTGATAACTCTCAAGTGATGGAAACAAATGATTAATGATTCGTTGCAAGTGGGGATAAAGTACTGGCTAACCTTGACATTAAATTATTTTATTTATTTTTAAAAATAATTTATAACCACTCATTTGGGGATTAGTCAGCATTTCAGCTTTGGTGAAAGCAATCTGCCACTATTGGCTTATATTAAAATGCATAATCTGCAGGTTAACTTTTCTTACGGCTGTATTTGACTTTGGGGCTGGTTTTCCCATCTCTTATATGTACTCTTGAAAGTGTAATCAGGAAGGTGGTGAGGAGAGACCTGCTTTCTTAATACTTCTTTCTAGACAGACATTTTGCAAATATTTTATGAAGTCATCTTCAATTTCCAGTGAAAGAAACTTAGAATCCTAACTTTTTGGAATGCTTAGAAATTTGTCTAGTTTTGTTTGCTAATAAACTTTGATATACTTTTTGAATTGTGGGTTTCAGATAGGAAAACAAATATTAAAGGAAGTCTTGCTTACCTCATACTTTTTTATTATACCCAACAACAGCAAAAGTTATAAGGGAAGGCAACATAACTGATTTATAGCTATCCAATTTTCCTTAATGCATTGAAAAAAATGATCTTTAAAGGCTCAGAAAAGTGAGCCTTGAGAATGTAAGGTCCTTGTGAGCAAGGAGTGTTTGCTTTTTTATTTCCAGCATTTAATACAAAGCATTGAATTAAATTGAGAATCATTTGCTTATCAATCTGCTCCTTAAGGATCAGTAAATCCAGTTGAGCTTAACCATTCTACCATGTTGGAAGCCTCCTCCTCCAAGAACTTTTGTATATGTCTGCTATATACCTAGGCTTCCTCATTCAAATGTGAATTCCTTGAAAGTTGGAACTCTACTTTTGCCTTTATTTGTATCTCTACCTTTTATCTGGTACATAGTTGGCACTTAATACAAACTCAAAGATAGGAAACAAAGTGATGGGTGCTTGTTGTGTTGATGCCCTTTAGTTTGAAAAATAAATTGGTGATCTCATAAATGGAAACTGAAATTGAGTTCCCTTTATGCCTAAGGGCCCCAGATCCATAGAAACACTTGCCTCCCCCTTCCCTGCCTAGCAACTTTTGTTCAGAGTACACAGTATTAAAGTTGCCCAGTCAACTGCCAAAACTGAGTAGTGGGATCCACTTCAAGTAGGAGAAATTGAAACTCCAAACTTGTCTAGACAAGTCATTTTTTTTTAGTTAATTTGTTCCCTGGGTGATTCCAAGAAAAGAAACAATGCTTTATTAACCTCTGCTTTCAGACTTTTTAATCAGTTTTGGAAAAGCAGCTTTGGTCTGGTTATGAATGTGTTTTACTAAAGTAAAATGATGGCAACTTGGGCTTTGTGTATGTGCCAATTTGGCCTTGTTGTCAAGGGTCTTGGTGTGATTTGTAACTTGTCTTGAAGATGGATATTTGGGAAAGGCTAGCACTACTGGGGTAATGTCAAACTCCTCCACCAGGTTTTTGTCAAGGCCACAGGTGGGTTAAAAATTAAGTCCTTGGTTAATGTACTTTTTTCTGGTTTGTTCTTTCAGATTAATGTTCGTGTTACTACCATGGATGCTGAGTTGGAGTTTGCCATCCAGCCCAACACTACTGGAAAGCAACTCTTTGACCAGGTCAGTTCCCTGCATCCCTATAAATGACTCAGAAGGGAGAACTTGGATTCTACAAGATGAACGTGTTTTCCTTTCCTATTAAGCTACTTGTTGATGGATAGGAGGTTCCTATACTCTTCAATTATATGCATATACACATATACATATTCAATATATACACACATATACAAACACACAGCACCCGTGTGTGTGTGTGTGTGTGTGTGTGTGTGTGTGTGTGTGTGTGTATAAAGAATTTTTTTTGGCCTCTTCCACAAAGAAAGCTAACATTATGTTTGACTCTATATGGTAACCTGTGGCTGGAGTGCAGTATTCATAAAAGAGATGAGGTTGGAAAGGAAGGATGGTTCCAAATGGTAGAAGGCCTTGAATATCAAGCACATCTGACCTTTTACTCAGTAGAAAGCCATTAAATGTAGACAATGCCATAATCTGACTTATATACAAGGAAAATTAGTCTATCAGTGATATGAAGAATAGTTGAGGGTGGCAGACAAGGAAAACCTATTATTAGTTTAGTTGGGTAAATTATAATCTTGGCCCCATTTTTTCCTCATTTAAAAAAAGGTGAAAAGTCCAACAAACAAGTAAACCTTTTAAAATGCCTTCACTATTTACCTGTATCTTAGTTAATAATCTTCCTTTGGAAGATAAGTGACTTCTCTGGCATTGGAAGTCTTTAAATAATGGCCACTTATCAGAGATTGTATAAATGAGACTGGTGACTTGGGCAGGAATTGAATTGGATGACCCCTAAGGTCCCTTCTAACCTTATGATTCTTTGACAAAATCTCGAAGTGTTGATTTAAAGTTGGAAAAAAGATTAGAGATAGATCATTGAGTCCAGCCCCTTTGCTTTATAAAATTTAAACATTTATAGGAAATATTTATGAGAAATTATGACTCCAAGAGATTCCATGACTTTTCCATTGTTACTCAGTATGACATAACAACTATATATATATATATATATATATATATATATATATATATATATATATATATATATATATATATATATATGAATTTTTAAAAAAAAACAGTAATATAATAGGTATTCTCATGGTGGTTGCATGTGGTATTAAATGGGGATACTCGATACCTCTGAAGGCATGTGGTCTAATGAAAGGAACACTTAGTTTTTGGTCCTAGTTCTCTTGCTCAACCTCAGGCAAGTCTTTACACCTTAGTTTCTTCTTCTATAAAGAAGAAAATAATATATTTCATTATTTAACAGGGTCATAGTGAAACCAAATGAGATCATCCATATAAAGAACAATAGTGCTGCTGCCAAGCATTATTCGTATATGAGCTAGCAGTAGTTAAATATAGCATGGTGGATAAATAGAATGAAAATAATATAGCTAGCATTTATATATTGCCCATTGTGTGCCAGGTAGAGAAGGAAACCACTTTAATATCTTTGCCAAGAAACCCCCAAATGGGGTCACAAAGAATCAGACAAAAGTGAAATGACTGAACAAGAAAAATTGTGTCCTAGGTGCTTTGCTAAGCTCTTTACATATATGATCTCATTTGATTTTCATAGCAACCAGAGGAAATAAATGCTTTTATTATCCCATTTTATAGGCAAGCAGAAATTAAGAAACTTGTTCAGTGAAGATCACATACTTAGCAGGTGTCTGATACTGGTTTTGAATTTATCTTACTTCTTTCCACTCTGCTACCCACCTATCTGAAAGAACACTAGACCTAATTGTCTATGAGAACACCGGACCTCCAAGGAGTCCTAAATATAAACCCTGCTTTTGACCCTGGGTGATTCTGGGAGTATTAGTTAACCTCTCTTAGCCTCAGTTTCTTTATTTGGAAAAGGGGAATAATCTACTTAGAAGGTTATTGTGGGAGCAAATGATAAGATGAAGTATTTTGCAAACTTAAACACCTAGATAAATGTTAACCCTATACAGGGTAGTAATATGCATCACTTATAGTCATGAACTGGGGAGAACTGAGTCTACAAGAGAATTCCCTTCCCCTAGCCCCAGCTGAAAAAGAGGAGAATAACAGAGGTCATTCTGATATTCCTTGCATTTTCTATTTTGCTTCCAAGAATGGCCAGGGTGCTTCCTGGCACCTGGGTCCCCTAAGAAAATTGATCTCCGTGGATGGCCCAGCAAGTCCTTTCTCTTCTCATTTGGGACAGTTTCTAATTTCTAGGTGGTTATGCTTGAGTAGCTATAAATAGAAGAAATGGCAATTTAGAGAGAGTAATTTAAAGGACTACTTCTTGCTTTGTGCACTTCAGAAATACTATGTTAGCTTAATAATAATGCCCAGTCTGATCTAATCTTACTTTAAATTTTTAAATTTTTAAAGTTTTTTTCCTATTTTAAGAGTGACTGTAAATTGTTCACTTAGTGCTATTCTTTATATTGCAAATAAAAATACTTTCTTCCTCCTTTGCTAAAATTAGGTGCATTAACTAGTACTGGATACTTCAATGGTTTCATTTTTCTTAATCTAACATTTTTTTCTATTTTTTTTCAAAACTACTTTACTCTTTACTGGCCTCTAACAAAAAGACTGTATGTAGAATTCCTTTCAGTTCCACTAGGCACACATGACTGAATAGTGTTCATTCTTGCTAAAAGTTTTGCCAACAAGTTTTAAATGACCTTTTCAGATATGTATAGAGGGTAGAGACAACTAGGTCTGTAGTGCCTTCTTTTTCATCATTGTGTTTGTCTTGTATCCATTAGAAAATAATAAAAACAATCTTGCTGCTTCTCTCCTTTTTTTTTTTAACCACATCACCAATATCACTCTTGGTTTACAGAACTGTCTCAGATGCTGTTTTCTGCCTTTAGCTGATGACTAGTGATGGCTACTGCATGTGTCATTGAATTATCCAGATGCTTGGTCATTCTTGATGTCACTCTGCTCAGGGAAACTATGTCCAGGGATTAGTATTATTCCTTGACCATCTGCATATGATCACTTCTTCTCCTTGGGCAATATAGTGCATGTCCACATTGGTGCAAACATATCATTGTAAAGTCCCCTAATTGGCTTTCAGAACCCTTCATAACCCATTCTTCTTCCCTTATTCCTGTCTTCCCATGCCTGTCCCAAATATCTGTTTTGGAATCCCATGATAGTGCATTGTTCTTGTTCACAATGTGCTATGTGTCAGCTCTGGGACATTATGCCTGGAACTCGATCCATGCTTGGAACTTCCTCATCTCTGCCTTTTGGCTTCTGTGGCTTCCTTTGGGTCTCAACTGAAGTAACATCTTTTACAAGAAGCCTTTCCCAGCCCTCTTTAATCCTAATGCCCTACTCCTGAGATTATCTCCAGTTTATCCCTTCTTTATCTTGTTTGTATATCCTGTTTGCACAATGTTTTCTCCATTAAATTGTGAGCAACTTGAAAGCAGGGGAAGTTTTTTGTTGTAGTTGGTTTTTTTTGTCTTTGTACCTCAGCACTCAACACAGTGCCTGGGACATAGAAGGTGCTTAATAAATGTTTATTGGCCTGTATATTTATTTCGCCCTCTTCCAAAAGTTTTAATTTGAATTTTATTGAAGGTTTTTAATTTGTTCTTTTTCTAGCTTTTTTAGTTGGATGCCCAATTCATTGATCTTCTCTTTCTTTTTTATTCATGTAAATATTTAGAGATACAAAATTTCCCAAAAAAACTGCTTTGCCTGCATTGCCCTTTTCCTAAAAATAGAAAAGGGAGGATTGATCTACACTTTGTCCACAAACTAGAGAAAATACTACACTCAGATTTAGGAGACTTGATTTCATCTGGCCCTGTCACTAATTGGTTATTTCTTCTCCCTTCTCAGACCTCAGTGTCCTCATCTATAAAATGAAGGGGGGGCAGAGCTGAGTAATAAGAATATTAGAGAGGCTGGGGATAGTGTGTTATAAGGGACAAAGCATTAGAATTAGTGTCCCAATAATTGATTTTTCAATCCCAACTCAGACTCACTTAGGGAGGAGGCAGCTTTGGATTAGATGGGCTTTTAAGATCTAAATCAAGCCCTAAATCCACAGTTTGAAGTTGGGGGGGCGATGAGGAATGTTTTAGCATTTTTCTTGAGGTGAGGAAGTACAATTTTCTTTTATCAGGTATCATGCAAGCCATCATTCACATCTCTCTGTTGTCTGTAGCTGAAGTTAGCACAGGGAAATTTGCCTTTTATTCATTATCTAATGTTTATAGTTCATTTCCTCTCTTCACTGGTCTGCTCAAGCTTTTTGATTATAATAATGCTTTCCGAAACCTCTTTTAGAATTCAGGTACAGCATACTGACCTAATAGGTCGCAGTGGAACTTCTTTTGTGGCATTTTGGTACTACAGTGCTGAATTTGGAGTCAGAAGTCTCAAAGTCTTGCCCCTCAGCCTTGATACTTACCTAGATGTGGATTTGTCAGCAGTTTTCTTAACCTTTAAATAAGTAGCATTTATATAATTCTTCAAGTTTTGCAAAGCACTTTACTGGTATCTTATTTAATCTTTACACTATCCCTTTAACTAGGTACTATTATTATTCCCATTTTACAGATAAGGGAACTGGGTTTAAGATTAAATGACACAGCAAAGGAGTGAATGAGGCAAGATTTTAATTCAGGATTTGCTTATTCCAAGTGCAGCCTTTTATGCCACCTGGCTATGAGTGACAGCCTTAATTTCTTCACCTCTACAGGGAGGGTCCTAATGCCTGACATAGCCCACCCCTTGGTAAAGTTGTTTATTATTACCACCATTCTTTTCTTTGTAGTAGCAATTTCAATCTATGCCAGGCCTGGCACATGCTTCATGTTTCTGCTTAAAAGTCACATCCCAAAATCTAGCCGTCTCTTAAAATATTGCTGCCAGATCTTGTTGCAGAGTCTTCATCTCCTATTTTGCAAGTATACTTAGTTTAAAATAAAAAATCCCTATTTCCTCCAGGGCACATGCAGGTACTGCTGCACTCCCATCCGTTAATGAACTGAATACTAGAGAGTTGTTCTGTTTCTCCTTTTAATACTCTGTGTACAGCATCTTATTACATTGGGTGACTTCCTTGAAGCCTCATTAAGCTAGGCCTAGAAGCCTGATGTGTACCTCCAAGCTGGAAAGGCTGGATTTTACCTATTACTTAGTTAGGACCAATCTAGTGATTTATCACCACATGAGCTAGAAGGTTGTGCCTCAGCCATTCTTAAATATCATTTACTGAGAAATGTAAAGGTTGTAATGTAGGAGTACCCAGAGCTGGCAAGATGACTGATTCTTCACTCATTTTTAAGGTTTCTCTTTCCTTTCTCCCAATAGTGCTAAAATATTATTGGATAGAGATCAGATAGAAAAGCATGGCCTCAAGAAGATGAAACCTCTTTATTAGTTTTATATTTATTACTATTGCACTACTACTAATAATAGCTAGCATTTATTTAGCTCTACGAGGTTTATAAAGTCCTTTACAAATACTCTCATGTGATCCTCCCAACAACCCAGGAAAGTTGGTGCTATTATTCCCATTTTAGAGAAAAAAGAAAGTTGAAGGAGACCACTTTGTGACTTGTGCAGGATCACATAACTGAGGAGTGACTGAGGCTAGAGTTGAACTCAGGACTAATACTCTGTCCACTGTGCATCCTAGCTGCCTCATATCATCATTACTTACAGTGTCATTTTTTGCACAGGAGGCAAGTTGACCATTTTAATGCAGGAAATGTGCTGCTTAGGGAAGGGACAGGCAGGAGCTATGGAAGAATGGATAGATCTTAAAGTTGAATAGGACTCAAATTAGAGATTAGGTAAATAAATGGGTTAAATGAAATTTATAATATTTTGTACCCTAGGATACCAGATGGGTAACAAGTATGCCCTTGTTCAATAGGCTTGAGCAGGCTGCTACAGGAAGCTTTTCCATCCAGGTCTCCAGTATTATGTTTTAATGTGTAGTTTGTCAGCCTTGGACTCATCCCCAAAAGGAGTCATTTTAGTTATATGAGGCAAATTTCCAGAAACTAATAGAAGCTTACTATAGAAAAAGGCTTCTATGGAATAGATGCCAGTTCTTCTTAGCTACTTTAAGTCCCCAGAGAGAGAATGTTATCCAAATTTTCTTAACTCTTTCTTGAATATTTTAGCTTTCAGTTTCTGCAGATCTTGATGCTAGTGGTTCTTAATTGATTTTTGAAGGAGAAAATAGAATTCTTTTGACATTTGTTAAAAAATAGGAGACAAGGAGTTTAAAAAGTGAGATTTTTTTTTTTTCAAATATTGAGTCAAGGGAATTCTTGTTTTCTGGAAATGGGAGGGACTGTGTATTAGAGAAGAGGAAGAATATTATAATCAAATGGTAATTATCTTATTACTGGTTAGTAAGATTTGAATAACTTTTTTTTATTCAGAATTTACCGGAGGCTGATGCATTGATTAGGGTTATGTATTTAGTATTCTTGAAATCACTCACAAGTATTGACTAAGTTCAGGGTCCATTTTATGTAAACCCATTTGTAAATTCATATTCTTCACATTCACATTCATTCATTCTTCCATGAAGTAGGTAATCTGTATTAGAAAAAATGTCTTGGGTGAGGCTAAGCAAACAATAGAGATAAAATGTGTGTGTGTGTGTGTGTGTGTGTGTGTGTGTGTGTGTGTGTGTGTGTGTGTGTGTGTTGTGTATGTGTAAGGGGTTATCACATAACTCTGCTACCCTGTAGTTTAAAAAAAAAAACAACAGGACAACTAAGTAGTGCAATGGATAGAGTGGCAAGTCTGGAATAAGGAAAAATCATCTTCCTGAGTTCAGATCTGGCCTCAGACACTTACTAGCTCTGTGACAAGTCACTTGTTCCTCAACTTCCTCATCTGTCAAATGAGGTGGAGAAGAAATGACCAATCCCTTTTCTTTGCCAAGAAAACCCCAAATGAAGACACAGAGTTGGACACAATAACAAAAGTTTTAAAATAATCATCAACCCCAATATTATAAGAGATTGACATTCACAAACCTCAAGAGGAGAGGTAATTAAAAGTATTTAATGTTTAAGCCCATGTTGTTAGTGAGGATGTCAAGAAGAAAATGAATAAGTAGAGAACTATAAATATTCTTTTAAGTTGCAGAAAGTTGCAAATGGTTACCTTCCACATATCCATTGATACAGTTCTTAGGATAATGTTATTGTTTCACATATGTCTGTTAAAGAATAATTCAGTTTTCATGTATAAATGATATCACATTCTTGCCTTTATAATGGGTAGAGAAAAAGTGGAAGGAAGAGAATTCAGAACCCAAAATTTTAAAAAAAATTTTTTTAAAGAAATAATGCGGTTTGAACGCAATGTGTGTTTTGTTGATACATTTTTCTAGATAGAATCTTCATAGTTTAGAGCTAGCAGGCTTTGCTACTGATGAGGAGATAAAACTCAGAAAGCAGAATAAAACTTGCCTCAACATTACACATACACAGCAGATCATTAGCTGAGCAAATCTTAATCACCATCTCTCTGTTTGTGATGTGATGCTTCACAGACTTGCAAATTGGGAGCAATAAAAAGTATTTTCCTTAAGAAGAAAGACTTTTCATTATAAGTTCACAATAATTTTAAAATGCTCATTGACTTGATGGAATAAGGTACATGCTTTAGAATAAAGGAGCCTCAACTATCATTTATGTCATGAGAATCATAGTTGCAAAGTTATAAAGGACCCCTTAGTCCTCTTCATACTTTCCATATAAAGTATTGTCTACAACATTCCTAGTGTGTGCTCATCTACCTTTTAAAGACCTGCAGCAATAGGAAAATTACTTATTGAGGGAAGTTTATCCAATAAGATATGGATGGAGAGAGAACTTCAGAAGACTTTGCGATATTTGTTGTCATTTTCCCCACATTTTTGCATAAGGTAGAGGAAGAATTGAGGTTGATAGGTGGAGGAGGAAAGAGGGGCGAACAGAACATCTGAGTCTCAAGGTTGAAGCTTGTCAGGAATTCATGTATTTTGAGCTGGAAGGAACCTTAGAGATCATTGTGTCCAAACCCTCATTTTTGGCAGATTAAGGAAGTTAAGACCCAGAGAAGTTAATTTACTTGCTCAGAGTCGTATGAGTAGCGAATGGCATGGCTTGAATTCCCTATAAGATTTATCTTAAGTACAAAAAACAGTTAATATGTCTGCGTTTAGATTTGGTGGCCCCTAAGTAGTAAGGTGAATAGAGTACAAAGGCAAGTCACTTAACCTTGCCTCAGTTTCTCTATCTGCAAAATGAACTGGAGAAGGAGACTACTCCAGTATCTCTGCCTAGAAAACCACATGCATGGTTCTGGCTTGCTATGATCTATGAGGTCACAAAGAGTGAGAAACAACTGAACAATAATGATAACATGCCAGGCAATGGTGAGTTAAGCATTTTTACAAAAATTAGCTTATTTGATCTTCATAACCCTACCAAAGTAGGTACTATTACTATACTTTTTACATTTGAGCAAACTGAGGCAAAAAGAGGTTAAGTGGTTTATCCACAATGTGTGAAGTTTGATTTCAGACCTAGCACTTTATCTACAGCCTTTAGAGAGATAGTTTAAGAAAGTCACATAGCTAGCAAGAGTCAGAGATGAGTGTTCCTGGCCTTGAGGTCACTCTGCCTACTCTGCCACCTTCTTCTCAGATAGAATTAAGATCTCAAGACTTTGACATGTTCGCTAGATGGGCCAAATCTGCCAAGATGAAATTATTTAACAAGGATAAAATGTCCATCCTTGTTCAAAAAGCTACATGGGCAAGTATGGGGGAAGGGAAGATTCATCCTAGTTAAGGGATATAAAGGGAGGTTGAATTATAATCTTTGAAATCTGGATCTGTTCTCATTCTTTTTTTCACTTTGAGTTCCTATGAAATAATAAAATATATGAATCTAAATTCTATGTCATAGATTAGTCACTACTTTCCCCTCCAATCTTGTAACAGTGGGTTCGTTTTTCCATATTTTATTTAAATTCCATGAAAACAAAGATTCTAAAGGCCTGCATAACTTTAGCTGTTTATGAACTCAGTCTACTTTGAATGTCAGATTTTGGTTTAAAATGTAAATACCTAGTTTGGGATTTCTATCATGGTTAGATGGGGATCTCTTTTTCTTTTACAGCCTAAAAGAAACCACAAAATGTGGGGGGTTCCCCAGAAAAATCGAGCAGCTTTTGGAATTTTCAGCATGTATTCAAAGCCTGGGCTGACTGAGCACAGATCATATGTTCATTGTGGAATATGCTGAATGGGTGTCCTGTAGTTACCCTTGACCCCCAACCATTCATATACACAGTAGTAACAGCATGATACTCCCTATGAATCAGATTGCAAGAGACTTTCTTTTCTTCAGAAACACCATAAAGAATTTAAAAAATGATTCATGAGGCTAATGAACAGTCCTCACTTTGAGTCAGGATTAAATCTTTCCCCTCCTCCACACTATGATATGAAGCTCCTGGCACTGGATGGTCATTATTTCACATCCTAGGAACCTAGAAGCCAAAAATCTGCCTGTCACCCCTTGGTGAATGTAAAACTTAAGCTTGCCTCTCTCCCAGCCCTCAGCATCACCACCCTGGAAATGTGCCACCATCTGTTTCCTGCCTTTCACACAATTGCTTCTTCCCTTCCCTATCCTTAGCTGTCAGATTCCTGGACTGAGGGGTTGACAAGCAGAGCCATAACCAGAAGCACACAAGGACTTCTTAGACCTGTGTAGCAATTGAGCCAGCCAGACTGGTTATTCCCTTGGGAATTGGGCTAACTCTAGGAAAACTGTATCATATTTTGGCTACCTGGCATTTCTGCCCATTTGGGAGAGGCATCCCTCTTTAATTGGTTTCTACATTTATATTTCCAGGTGGTTAAGACCATTGGCCTTCGGGAAGTGTGGTACTTTGGCCTCCAGTATGTGGATAATAAAGGATTTCCAACCTGGTTGAAGCTTGATAAAAAGGTAAATGAGGGTTAACTATTTACAGATTGTTAACCTGGGTGTGTTGGCTTGCTGATTTGATATTGACTGTTGGATGAGGGAAACCTGAGCACTTTATTCTCCTTCTAGTCCTTCTTTTCATTTGTCTCTAAAGGACTTTAAAAAAAAAAATTATACTTGCAGATTTCCAGGGAACTGGCAGTCCTGGGAACTGGATATCTTATGTATTATAACTCCCTGCTTCATTGAGTTAGTATGGTGTTTCCTTGTACTACTGTCATTGAACCTTGGGTTTGCTGGTCTGTTTGTTTGTTTTAATTAGAATGTACCAGAGAAGCTAATTTGCTCCTGGGAAGATTCTAAAAGCAACAACTAGATTTTTTTTTTTAAATGTTTTATAAAAACATTCACTTTGTATTGCTTTGCTCAAGTTGGCTTAATTATGCCCCAGTACTTAAGAAAAGTTATTCTTATTTTTTAGCAGATCTAGGATAAAGTAAACTAAGCATTAATATTTTTCCCCCTATATCACTTCTTAAGATGCAAATCCAATACCATATTTTCTCAAAGTTTAGTATAATGTACTATAATAGAATTTGGCTTAGCTTGCCTGTCTAACCCACAATATGGTGGAAAAGGAGTTAGTAGGTATAAATATTAGAGCTCAGGGACAAGCTTTCCAACTCCACCTTCCATAGTGGGCAATTCCCATAATGTTTGTGTACTGAGGGTGCTTCCAAAGCAGGGCCTACCTTTGGATCTTGAGGCCCCTCTCTTAAATAAGAGCAGTTGGATAGGCTAGATAAGCCTATAATTTATGACCCTGTGAACACAGTTTGGATGTAAGGGTTGACAATAAGCCAGAAGGAGACACAGATCAGTAATTGGCTCCTTCTAAATCCATGATGGGTGTCTAGCAAAACAGAGATAGGCTAAAATTTTTTCTGGATTTATTTATTTTTTTTTTTTTTGCTTAATATACTCAAAAAGTATTTTGAAGAACCTTGTCCTAGAAAATGTAATCTTGGAGCCCCATTTGCATGTGCTTATGCATGCCATAGATGATGTGTTGTGAAATCTAAAACTTTGTCATTTGAATTTTAAGTGGGTTTGTTTCCTCTTGTCCAGGTTTCTGCTCAGGAAGTCAAAAAGGAGAGCCCCCTTCAGTTCAAATTCCGGGCCAAATTCTACCCAGAGGATGTACCTGAGGAGCTGATCCAGGACATAACCCAGAAGCTGTTCTTCCTACAAGTGAAAGATGGAATCCTCAGTGATGAAATCTACTGCCCTCCTGAAACTGCAGTGCTTCTTGGATCCTATGCTGTTCAAGCCAAGTTTGGCGATTATAATAAAGAAGTGCATAAAGCTGGGTACCTCAGCTCTGAACGTTTGATCCCTCAGAGGTAATCCCAAGCACCCTCTCCATCTGCCCTTCATCATCTAGTCATTCACTTGTGTCATCCCGCATAGGATGACACAAATAGTATCGGGAGTGGCAGGGCCAGGGTTGGGACTCCAGTGACTTCTGGGTTTTGTACGTTTTTAAAGTGAGTCACTGGACTTTTGACTCTCCAGCCCACAAAGTGTACTTTGTGAAGAGATTGATGACTGCTTTTAGAATAGTTTCAGGTAGTGGGAGGAAAAAATAACCAGAAAGGAAAAATACCCTGTACTCATGGAAATATGGAGGGTGAGAACTGGGTGTGGCCTTTTCCTATTCATCACTGTATGTGAAGTGAATCCTTTAAGTAGGATATAAATTCCTCAACTTTGGGGTATCCCTAGTGCCAGGTACAGTCCCTTTCACCTAGTTAGTGCTTAATACATGTTGAATTGAGTTCAACTCAGTCACATTTCCTCTAAGAAAGTAGCAATCTGAAAGAGTGATAGTGGAGCCCACTTAAATCCCTGCTTAATCCCTATGTTAATTTATTTTGTTTAATCTAGGAACTTCCCCATTACTATCTGTGTGATTTATATCCTTTTTCCTTTCTTGAGGGAAAAAAAAAGACATTGCAGAATATTTAAGTTTTTCAAAGAAGATTAGGGCAGATTTGGTCTGACAACCAGATCTAAATTTTTGCATTTCTCTGTTCTAACTCCAATGTAGCAACAAAAGCTTCTTAGACTTATCTAAGAAAACTAAGGATTTTTCTGGAGAGGAAGGCAGAGGCAGATTTCATAGCTGTTAGCATTCTTTTAAAAAGAAAGAGGAAAGAAAAAGAAGGAAAAAAAGAGGTATTAATTTCTTTCTTTCCATATTTCAGAGTAATGGACCAGCACAAGCTCTCCAGAGAACAATGGGAAGATCGGATCCAGGTGTGGCATGCAGAACACCGTGGGATGTTGAAGTGAGTGCTCAGTTGTAGTACAAACTGGTATTTAGGTCATCTCCAGCTCTTCCAGTTAATCTTCTTTACCATGTGACTTCAGTTAGGAATCTCAAAGTAATTAGCTCTAGGAGGCTTTTGAACTGTTTTCCAGTCCTAATGCCTAATAAGGTATTAAAAAGTTTTAATGTAACTGGTAGAGCATTTATTTTTGTTGTGGTTTTTTATTTATTTTTGATAATTAAATTGTAGTTATAGCCCGAGGATCAGCCTTTACATAAAATTTTAGGAAAGCTCCTTCCCAGGCTGTATTTCCTTTCTTGATACTTATTTTAGGGGAGGAAAAAAAAAATCTAAACATCTCAAATAATACAGAGGCTGCTCCCCTCCTCCTTTAAAAAAAAAAACCCTATTGGTACCCTGTTTTCTCTGGTACTTAAGAGGTATTGGTTTACTCATGCATGGAATGCAAGATCATTGCCTCCTCATGGGTTTTCATTGGATGAGACAGAACCCCTAAAGGCACATTGATCTTAGAGAAACAGAAATATTGCTTGGAGGTGAGAAGTTCAGGTGTTTGTTTAAATACATCTTATTGGGACCTTTTGCTTCTCCATTATAGTCATTTCTGGAAATCTCATCCCCACTGTAACCCAGAAAAAATTTAGCCAAAACACCCTCCTACAGTGACCTCATCATTCTAGCCAATGTTTTTTGTTTTTTTAAATGGTGCAGTGCTTTGTTTTCTGATGTGAATGCTCCTTATTTTCATACATTGGCAGCATTTGATGTTGAATGCCAGACACAGTGTCTGGAAGGGTCTTGCTCAGGAGGCTCCTGGCAGTCATAGACTATTACTTATGGCACCCCCATGGCTGAACCCATCTGACGCAAGTGATTTCTCTGGGCTGGGATGGACAAGGAAAAGCAGACAGGAGAGTGGTCTGCAATAATAAATGAGGAAAGCCATGGGAACCCTGGAGTTAGCAGACAGTCCAGAGAAGAAATAATCTGCTAGGTCAGCAAAGATAAATACCATGTCACTTAATAAAGGCATTTTTGTCTACTCTGCAAAGATATCACAGAGGTTCTGTCTCAATTTGTCAAGTGAGCAATCCTTTACGATGTGAGGGATCAGCAACATCATTCATCCTGTATGTTTGGATGGCAGTATTCCCTCAATTCTTTTCCACCAGTGATTCCTGCCCACCTTGGGATCCTCGCTGTTCTGATATCCTCTCTTTGTTCTTCCTGAGTGCTATGGAGAGGGGATAGGGGAAGAATGACCAGTACATAAAAAACTGCCAAAATCAAACTTTAGTACAATGTGAAATTAATTTTATACTAATCTAGTGTTTTGTGTGTGTCTGTGTTTTAATCTCCCCAATTAGAGATAATGCTATGCTGGAGTATTTGAAGATTGCTCAGGATTTGGAGATGTATGGGATCAATTATTTTGAGATAAAAAACAAAAAAGGAACAGACCTTTGGCTTGGAGTGGATGCCCTTGGGCTGAATATTTACGAGAAAGATGATAAGTGAGTTGCAACTTTTCTTTTTTTTTTTTTTTTTTCCCCAACTGATGGGGTAGCAGGAATAGGGAACAGATGGGGAATTAGCAATCTTGAACGGGATTGAATGAAGGCCTTGGTTCAGCTTTGTGTTGGCCCAGGGAAAGGACAGTTCTTAAAGGTCTGTTTCTACTCTGTTGATACGAATACATCAAAAGCTTGGCACAAAGACCTGTATTTGGCTCTACCTTCTTTCCTAATGTCATTGGGTATTAAGTGTTTGCAGTACATGCAGAGTCTTGAAATGTTCAGAATGTCAACTCTGTGGAGGACTGGGGAAGGAGTATAGTATATCCATTAAAATTTGGATAAAATTCTATACACTCATTTATTTGAAGGAAAAACTAAGAGGGAATAAGAATGAGTTATCCTAGGAGCCTGTGAAATGGGAAAGTGTAAGATTGGGACAGGTGGATCATTAATGCAATCTTTCCCTGCCCATTTGTTTATGACAAGATTATTTATGGAATAGGGTCTAATCACTAGAATTTATAGTGATAACTTGGGATTGCCTGCCAAGCAATTCTTGCAAAGGTTAGAAGCCAATGCCTGAAGGCTCATATCATATTTCTACTGATGCAGTTAACTAACATTTATTAAGCACCTACTGTATGCCAGGCACTCTGCTAAGTTTTGGAGATACAAAAAGAAGCAAAAATTAATACCTACCCTGAAGTAGGAACTTTCCATGTAATATTCAGAGTTACCAGAGACCTTTAAGGCTACATAAATTAGTGCATTAATTTAAACTTAATTTAAACTCTGAAAACTTTGGGGAGTTTCATTTGTTCTGTGTTTGTTATTTAGCATACGAGGGCCAGAATTGTTTTGCTTTTGTCTTTGTATTTCCAGTGATGGAGAGGCAACTTGGCATAGTAGATAGAGGACTGGCCTCAAGAGTCAGAAAGTCCTGGATTCCAGTCCTGCCTCTAACATATTGGTTGCCTGACAATAATTATCACTTAAGCTTTTATTGTTCTACAGGTGCTCATTTATATTAGTAGAGGGAATTTTCTTACTGGAAATTCCTTATATTGATGAAATTTTTTTTTTTCCATTTATTTACTCAATGAAATCTAGCCCTGCACCAGAAACAAACCTGGACCAAAAAACTAAATCCAAGGGTTGTATTGTCTTGCATATAGTAGGCATTTAATGTATGCTTATTCCCTTTTCATCATCCTAGTAACAGTGAGTGGAAGTTGTAAAAAGACAGTTTAGATTTGATTAAAACAATAAGGAAAACTTTTACAATACTATTCAAAGGAAACTGTCTTTATCAAGTAATAGGTTCGTCCTCACTATAACTTTCCATGGAAGTGTTTTTGAGCATTTGAGGAAGGCTATAAATGAGATTCTCTTGGATTTAATTGTCTCTGATATCCTGTTCAGATCTGAGATTCTTAGATCCTTGAGAGATATTTGGGCTACAGGAGGATGGGGGGACAGGATGTAGATGATAACTTCCTGTTGTCTTTTCTCTAAAAGTCCTCCAGTAGCTCAGAGCTTATAGTTGGGGGGCTGTTAGGAGCACAAGGACCTCTGGATGTTGAGTCACTAGTTAACCTCTGCTGCTTCAGTTTCTTCATCTATAAAATGAGAATGTAATAACATCTATATCCTAGGGTAATTGTGAGGATCCAGTGAGATAATAATTGTGAAGTACTTAATCTGGTACACATTAATTACTATACATATCTTTTTTTGGGGGGGTTGCTGAGGCAATTGGGTTTTATGTGACTTGTCACACAGCCAGAAAGTGTTCAGAGGGCAGATTTGAACTCAGGTCCTCCTGACTGCAAGGCTGGTGCTCTATTCACTCACTGCGCCACTGACCTGCCCCTGCTATACATTTTTTTATTATTATTTTAGCTGTTATCTTTGTTTTATATATATATATCCTATAGTCTGCTGAATCACACTCCTGATTCTCAATTCCAGAAGTGGTATAGCGGTATAGTACAATGGGAAAAGTCTGGGGACTTGAGTTGATTCCAGAACCTGATGATTAATTGCAAACTTCTTAACCTTGAAAGGCTTCAGTTACCTTATCTGTGTAATGGGAATAATAATACTTATACTAACTTCTCAGTACTTCTCAGGGTTGTTGAGGAAAACCCTTTGACTTACATATTGTGAGTTCTTACTATTCCAGGGCCATTTTAGAAACAATCTGCTCCTCTATCTGTGTACCATTCTGTAAAGTGAGAGTGTTGGCTAAGATGAATCCCTCCAGTTCTAAAGGTGTAGTTGTCACCCTTTTCCTGCTCCTCCCTACTGAAAATAAATAATAAATAAATAAATAAATTTAGCAGGATCCTGGACTTAGAACTGAAAGACACCATTAGAGGTCCTTTAATTCAGTGTTTTTTGTTTCTGTTTTTACAAATTGCCCAAATTCACCCAGGCATAAGTAGCACAACTGGCATTTGAAACCAGGTTCCCCAGATGCTTAATTTTTTACTCCATTGTGCCCTCCACTTCCCTTCTCAATCACACTCATTGGTCATCCTCTACACTAAAACAATTAACAAGGAATTACAAATGAGCTTCAAGGTCATGGGGGTGTGTGTTATTTTTATTTTTTTATTTTTTTAGTGAGATGGTTTGGTTTAGGCAGGTGTAGGAGAAAAAAGAAGAAGAAGAAAAAAAGGACTTGGTGTTCTCTTTTTATGCAAGAAAGATTCAACTTAGGGAATGAGGCTCAGCCTTCATTGGGTCCCAAGGAGAACAGTACATAGAATAAAAGGAAAAACTCAAAAGTACCAATCATAAGATTGGAAGAGGGAGACAGCTTCTTATTCTTAAGCTTAGTTTTTTGAATGATGACGTAATAGAACCATAGTTATCTAAACAGGTTTTTCAAGCCACATTTAATAACCACAGGCAGGAACTTGCTGATGTCGGCTTGTAACTGCCCCCAAACCACAAGCGTTTCTGTCTTTTCCTGAATAGAGTTTGAGCCCCATTCAGACCTCCTTTTCTGCTCTCAGTCCTCTCCAATCTCAAGACTTGTCAGTTTAACTGGTGTTTCCGTTAATTTGTTTGTATTTTCCCCCAGTTGCAAAACTTAAACTTGAGAAAGGGGAAAAAAAAGTGTTGATAAATTTTATTAACATCCTATCTAGTTTCATCCATTAGAATGTAAAACTCCTTGAAAGTGTCAACTGTCTATTTCTTTTTGTATTACTTCTCCATCTTAGCATAGTACCTAGCATGTCTTAAATTCTCCCCCTCTCTCCCTTTTCTTCTTACTCCTTCTCTCTCTCTCTCTCTCTCTCTCTTTCTGTTTCTCACTGTCTCTGTCTCTCTCTCCCTTTTTTTTTTCTCACTCTCCTCTGTCTGTCTCTGTCTCTATCTCTGTCTCCCTATCTCTATCTCTTTCTCTCCCCTCCTCCCTTCTTCCTCTCTTGTCTCTCTCTTGAGACACTCCCTTCACTGGAATTAGTCTAGTGACCAAAGTTCTTTTCCTTTTGAACTGACTTTAGAAGTCAGTGAGTAAACATTTATGAAGTACCTGCCATGTGCCAGGCTCTTGGTCATTGGAGTAATCAAGGGCATTGAAAGTCAGGGTTGAAGACTGAGAGCTCACTAAAGCTAGGGGATGTTAAATGTACACAAACATACACACTTATCTATCCTTATCTAGCTCTTTATCTACACATGTACTCAGAGGCAATGATACCTAGTGGATAAAGAACTAACTTTGGAATCAGGAAAGAGCAAGGTTCCAGCTTGCCTCTCATGCTGATAAGTCACTTGAAGTTATCAGTGCTCTACACAATTATAGTAAGTTGCAAAACAGTTGCTAACACGCCCAATAGGTAAGAGGGGTTTCCTCAGTGGTAGTACCAATGAACTCAGAAATACCAAAATTTAAAAAAAAAAAAAAACCCTTCCCCATTGCTAATAATAATGTTGAGTTAAATCAGTGGTCCTCAAACTTTTTAAATAGGGGGCCAGTTCACTGTCCTTCAGACTGTGGGAGGGCCGGACTAGAGTAAAAATAAAAGCTCACATTCTGTCTCCGCCCCTCAGACCATTTGCCATAATCCGGTGGGCCGCATAAATGTCCTCAGCGGGCCACATCTGGCCCATGGGCTATAGTTTGAGAACCCCTGAGTTAAATGTTTGGAGTTCATTGCTCCAACACCAAAGAAATTGAAATAAAAGAAATAGAAATTGAATCTGTTGAGAGCTATGTTATTAATAATAATAATGGCGATGATAATATCTAGCATTTATATGACACTTTAAGCAAAGAGCACTTTACAAATATTATCTCATTTTATCCTCACAACAACCCTGGGGAGGGGGGGGTAGATGCTATTTTATTCTCATTTTACAAATGAGGAGTGGGAGATTAAATGAACTGTGCCTAGGTACCCAACTAGTAAGTAATAAAGGTTTTAAATCAGTCAGGTCTAACAAGGTGTTACCCAGCTGCCTCTAAAAGCAAGGACATCTCTCTGTAGGAACAGCACTGAGACCCATCTGCTGCCTTTATTAATGTTACTCATACTTTCTTTTGAAAATGGCTGCTCAGTTATTTTTACCATTAGATTGTAAGTTCTTTGAAGGCAAGGTTTATCTTTTCTATCAAAAGAGTCTTGGATTTGGAGACCTAGAGAACCAAGGTTCAGATGCCATCTTTGTCATTTGCTATTTGTGTTCGCTAAACCCCTCTGATTCTCCATTGTTGGTAAAAAGAGGTGAGAGGTTGGATTGGACTTCCCTTATAACTCTTAAATCCATGATTCTACATCTTTCCTTCATGATAGTATATAGTATAATATAACCACTTTTTTTTAAAAGCCTCTCTTGACCAAGGATGAAGTTCCAGCAAGAGAACTTTGTTCTTCCTAGCATGAACCATTATAAATATAAATGCCTTTAAAAAAAATCTTTCCAAACTTTGTTCTGTTTTTCCAAGTCAAGTATTTAAATTGATCCCTTTAATAGCATTTTTTTAGATATGGCCTTCATGATCCGTTCTCTACTTTGGACATTGAAACCATGCTCATAAATGGTTATGGCTTGTAATTCATCCTTGAAGCTTCATGGTTTTTCAAAAGGTCAGGCCACAGCTGAAGGCTGCTACTAGTCATCAGAGAGCCATTGATGGCAAAATGCCCAGACCCACAACCAAGTAACTGGAAAGATGATGGCACAGACTGATGATCTAATTTTTCTAAGAATAGCAACAGAAATTCTGTATGTTCAAGATGAGGGAGTAGGTAATGATAGGAATACATGGAAACCATCCGTTTCCTGGTTGCTTAGTGTTTAGAAAGAGTTGTAAACTTAGTCTCTCTGGTCCCACGGCATTAATTATGCCATCGCAAATTGAGCAACACTCTTGTGGTTCATTGTTTCTTTCTTATTACCAGCTCTGATGTGGGGTTCCCACAGAAACTGCATCAGTAATGACTATATGTGTACCTGATGAAGGAAGCTAAATCAGATGATCCCTTTAAGCCCCTTCTACCTGTTAATGCTGATTCATATAGTCGACACAGAGAGATTGTTGACACCCTGTGCATGTATGAATACATACAGGAAAATTACTTTCCTTCTTTAGATCTTATTTGTTTAAATAACTTAAATCACAGTACATAAATCTATCTATCATACCTCTGATCCATTTATCCTACCCTGAAGACTTACTAGCTGTGTGACTTTAGACAAATCAGTTAACTTCCCTGTTCCTCAGTTTCCCCAGCTGTAAAATGAGGAAGTTAGAGAAGATGTTCTTTTTCTGCTCTTGTGGCCCTATGATCCTTTCCCTTATTGTGGATAATATGTGAGCCGCACAGCTAAATGGAGATTGGTTCTACTCTTGTCTCTTAACATCACAGTATATATGCTAAAAACAATTGATACTTCAGTTAAGAGCCTGGCCTGTGTTGCCCATAGAGATTATGATTGAAGTCTTGGTTCAGTACTCATTTAAGTGCCCATTATGATTCGGTAGAATCAGTGCAGAATTTGCAATTAAAGATTCTGGATTTGCTATTTATAAAACATTAGAACCTTGGGCTATTCACTTAATTTGTAAGCTTCAGTTTGATTTCCTATAAAATTTCCTTATCTAATGTTCTCAGGAGATTCCTAAGATGATCCAATGATGATGATCTATTATGTTGGGTGCTATGGGAGAAAAGGGAAATATTAGTTAGGATCCTTATGCTCAAGGAAATTCTAAGTCTCAGAAAGGAACGATGTATTAAAAAAGTAGAGTACACGATGAGAATTTAATAGCTGTGCCAAACATAGAATTGCTACTTATTTAGCAAGTGTTCAAACACATATTTTTTCCTATAACAGATTTGTTTATAAGACAAAACACAATAGGTTTTAGAATTTCAATTTAATTGGACACTTGATGAAACATTTGTTAAACATTTAGAATATGCAAGGTGCTAGCAATACAAGGTCAGAAATTAGAGATGGCCCCTCTCTTCAAGGAGCTTACTTCATAGTTGGGAATAAAACATTTAAGTAGAAGAATTAAGTTTATGATACTTCGAGAAGGGAAAGAGTACTAACAACTAGTGAATCCTCCCCCCCAAAAGATAAAATAAAATTCTGTATAGCATGCGGACCTAAGATAAGCCTTGAAGAAATCTAAGAATTCTAAGAGATGAAAGAGAAAAGGAAGTGTTTTAGGCAGAGGTACAAAGACATGCAGATGGAAAGTGGGGTTTAGACTTGTTTAAAAGAACTGTAGAATGAATCCACAAATAATAATGATCTTAGCATAATAGTACTATGCTATAGAACTAGTAGTAGTAGCAGCAGTTAGCATTTATGTAAATACTTTAAGGTTTCCAAAGCACTTTACAAATAAGTAACTAAGGCCATTATAGGTTGGAATCCAACTATAAAGAAATTTAAAACCTTAGGAGTTTGCATTTTATTTTAGGAGTAGTAGAGAGCCACTGAAAAATGACTTTTAAGTAGGAAAGTAAGTTAGTGATATGAGAACTTTAGAAAGATTATGTTGGAGAATAGATTAGAAAGGAGGAATGACCAGTTAAGAGACTGTTATAGATGGGAGGTAATGAGATTTTTTTTTTAATTAAAATTTTTTTTCTTACA